>NW_024537572.1:600000-807315 GCF_016628075.1 Suillus paluster
CGCATCTACACGGCTAGCCCCGCAACTGGAATCAGTGAAATGATACACACAACATCAGATCAACCACAACACCCCAATAAGGAACCAAGCATGCGGAAATATCAGCAGTGAAGGATGGAATATGTTCACGAGGGGTCGTCGTATCACTGTTAGTACGGTGTGGTATGGATATCATATTTCTATTCTGCACGGGGAAGGCGGAGGACATTGGTGAAACCTGATTTTGGTTTGCACTCTCAGTGTCGAAGGAGACGGAGGGTCCACTGCTGAATGCGAGCAGAGCTTGCGCTCGTGCTCGGTGTCGGCGTCACCGCGCCAGGAGTAGGCACCTTACCAATGAGCCATAACTAGCAAGTAGCAAGAATGGTTAGAGGGGCTTCGTAAAGAAGAAAAACGTAAAACGCACAGGTACCCATCCTCGATCGCCACCATCTTCTTTGATAGCCTACATAACGAGAGTCTAGATTTCGAAAGATGGTCGTGGAGTTGGTAGTAAGTACCCGAGTTAGGGTCCACATGCACCCAATAGTTATCGATAGGGTGGTTTGCTTCGAGAATGACGGAGTACCTCTGTGCAGCGTATATCTGACTGCGAGCGGCGTAACGTATTGTTAGCCCAATATCAGTCAAGGTAAGCTCAAGATCTATGTTGACGACAACTCACTCGATGCAGTCTGTTTCCTATAGGTGGATTAACGATGCGCCCATACCGACGCTGTGGTCGATATCGTCGAGGCTGCTGATGGTGTCGTCCAACCTACGACTGAGTCATTGCAACATATTACGGCCGTACAAGTACGGTGATGTACGGGTCCTAAATACCCGTACACCGTATCCGTCAACCTCAAGCCTGAACGCCCAACGGTACGGTTACGGATACCGTATTATGGAGCCGTATGGACCCATCGTACGGCCTACGGTGAACAGCCCTATTCGTCAGGCTCACTTACCATTATCAACATCGTAGGAAAAATGGCATGGGTCTAGATGATCTGTGGAACTCGTAGACCGTCGCAGTATTGGACCTGAAGTCCATTGAGTCACCGATACGTGAAAAAATGAGGCACGAACTCCGTAAATATAAGATCACCGAAAGTTTTACCTATGCAGAGGAAGCGTCGCAGATACCGCGAGAAGAACCGCCCTGTTATGATGTCGGTGATAGCGACTTGATGAACATATAACACAACGCTGAAGCTGATCAAAAGACGAGGAGCAATATGCAGTAGTGCACTTTTTATTGCCTTTTGAAAGGGCTAAGTGCGAAGACATTGAGAGTGGTCCTGTCTTGTGTCACTGAGTGTGACAAACAAATGATACGTACCCGCGTGGCCCCCGACACTTTGATTGATGTCTACGCTCGGCGTCAAGTACTCCAACATGTTCCTTAGACTATCATCTCTTGTTGATTTTTCCCTAGTCTTCCCGACTCCGATAAGTAGTACTTTATAAAGAGGCGCTACTGTATCACTATCTTGAGGATCGCAGTCTCTGCGAATCCTAGCACCAAACAGTGCAAGTACAGTCGGCTCCCATCGCATCTTTTCTGTTGATTTTTAAACTCGTCAGTTAGGTCTATAATGCACCGCGCTCTGCAGTTGGACGACATCATTTACATACTCTTCCGCCATGTTAATGAACTCAAACCATCTACGAAATATTCAGTACTAGGGGATGTTGGGCGGAAGACTCTTGCGACTCTTGCAAGGACGTGCCGAACATTCCACGAACCCGCCTTGGACGTGTTGTGGGGAGATCTGTACTTTCCGCACCCCTTGGTAGAATGCTTACCGAACTCGCGCGATCAGTGGTACCTGGATGTACGTTTAGTGCAAAAGAGCTCTTTACTGAATACTAACAGCTGAATATTACTAGGATCATACGAATATCCTGACCACTAGCGATTGGGAAGTTCTGCAGAAATATGTCCCGCGAGTCCTGTCTTTGACAATATACCAGTGCTATTCAGAGGCACCCTTTTATCACAACGTCTTGACTGCTCTTCGACAGCAGCCCGTTGCTCAGCCTCCCCTCCCAAATTTGCAGCGTCTTGATTGCCGCTACCTCATCCCTGAAGACTATCCCCTCCTCGATATTTTATTTGTACCATCTATGACAGATCTTACTCTCGAGATTCTTCCTGTCAGTTTTCCCAATATTCCACTGTTCATCTCACCTCTTGCCACTTTATGCCCTCGTTTAACATCTCTCCACCTTTTCGGTTATGGGTCGCACGAGCCCATCAAGGCCGCTGTGTCAGATGTAATCATGGGCCTCCCTCATCTGAAGATGCTTCAATGCGATGAACTCAGCCAAGCAGCGATCACTTTCGTTGCATGGCACCCATCGTTGACCGAACTGGATATCAGTATCCCGAGTGACCATCAATACGATTTTTCACAGTTTCCGCATTCCACTCTCCCTCGGATTCCACCTTTTTCCCGGATCAAAAGCTTTGGGATGAATTCCAGTCATCTGACTGACATCACTGCATTTATTCAGGCAGTCCAACCCTCGCCTTCTCATTTGCATATTAAGGCGGTCCAAGGGCCGTCATCTCAAGGTTTACAGGAATTTTTCAGCACCTTGTCAAATCAACGGAGATGTGATTCTATGCAGAGTCTTCGATTCCAGCCCAATAAACGTTTCCCAGCTGCATCCATCGATATGGATACCATCAAACCTTTACTTCGCTTCTCGAAGCTGCGAGAGCTCCTTCTCTCGACACTCGGGTCCTTTCAATTCTCAGACGAGGAGCTCGCTGTTATGGGTTCTTCTTGGCCTTGCCTTGAAGTCATCACCCTGAATGACGGTGATGGGCCCTGGCGAGTAAGGCCATCCCCCATCACTCTGCGCGGCCTCCTCTTACTGGTGGATAAGTGCCCTCGTTTGAGGAGCGCTCACCTAGCTATCAACGCATGTGTGTTGGAGGGGATAGAGGAGCCTCCTGTATCGATGGTTGGCGCCAATGACCTTCAGGATCTCGTGCTTGTGGAAACAACCGTCGAAAATCCTAGAGCTTTTGCTCTCATCGTCTCTCTAGCTTTTCCGAAGGTGAAGGAGGTAGTAATGCCCCATTCGTGGTGGCGTATTTCGTCTGACGAGCCTAAGTGGGGCAAGGTGAATGAATACCTCGAGATGTTCAGGTCATCCGAGGGGGACATTGAAGGATCTAGTTGTGTTGGTGCCTGAAAGCTGGTTCTCCGTCTCCCGTGTACCAATGCATACTAACATATTTTGATTGATGTAGTACAAGTGATTGCCGCTGCGGGGCTCGTCTGATCAATATGATTGTATTTAACAACCTGAGAGGAAGAATGCCTTGTGCGCACGATCCACTTCAAGCGTGTCCTCAGAGTGTAAACAAGAAAATTGGATTTAAAAACTACAGGTAGTCTTATTTATAGGAACACTGTCAAGAAATGTGTAAAAGATGAGCCCATAAGTGATAAAAGAAACGGACAGTCCAATATTGTCTGTCAAGTACCGATACCCCCTGGCGGGGGGTGGTGTAGGCAGGGATTTGCCAGCGTTTGTGTAGCTTATAGAACCTTCGGGCATTGTCGTAGGTAGCACCATCATTAGCTCGAGCCACACCAGCTCAGTCTGCCAGAGGCAGGCTCATTGCCAGTCGCCACCAGTCCACCAATAAAAGCAAAAAAAGGGCAGTACCGGCAATAAAAGGAAAAGAAACAAATCAAAAGTCGTGGGTAGCAGAGATGAATCCATAAGTAAAAAGAGAAACGGGCAGTACCGGCGATAAAAGGAGAAACAAACAAATCAAGGCCTTTACATGCAAAAGAGATAGAAGGGGCTTTGGGTAGATGTGTGCGGGACCGCGGGGGGTGGCCTGCAACTTCTTGGAAAGTGGAAATCCAGGTCGTAGGGGGACCTCTGACCGCAGAGACAGGCTAGGCGCGTAGAAATGTGCTGGTCCTTATTGAGTAGCGTGATGGTCAGTCTTGAAGAAGAGTGCTATGTAGCCGAGAGTCCTCGATTGGTCGTGTTCGGAAGCGAAAGCGATGGTGGTGACAGCATTGATGTGAGACCCAGCTCCGCCATGGCAGCGGCCCAGCCGTCGACGAGGGCCGCTCGGTCGACGAGGATTTCATCGTAGACTTATTCAAGGTGACCTATATGAAATGAGTAAGCGATGCGGGTGACACGAGAAATTACTCACTAATCATAATATTGTCTTGCTTGAGGTGTGAATGCGCGATGCTGTCACGCACGGCAATCAAACGAGAAGCTCTAGGACCATACTAACAAATTGATACAATGAGCGTCGTACTCGGTTTAGCGACAGGTACCTGAATACTAACCTTTTGTTTGCTGAGGTGCGACCTTTGATGTAGAAGCGCCGTAGCAGGGTGAGGTAGGAGTCTGTTGGTGGCGCGCTTCATATCCGGAGGCTTTAGATGCGGTCTCGTCGTCCAAGGCAATTCTTCGATGGGACTGGCAGATCCAAGATGAGCGGCGAGGTTGGGAATGGCGGATGTCGTCTGGTGTAAGTTGTCGACTAGTAAAATAAACGGCTGCAAAGTGGGACCATCTGAGTCGCCGGGGGTGAGAGTCTTCATTCCTGGGGGTGGGTTGCTTGAAAGTTTGTCCTAGAGATTCAAACATTGGTAACTGATGAAGTTTAGTGCACTGTGCGGCGGCTTCGTACCTCGCGGAGAGTGCTTCCGTCACCATGACTTTGGTGTCTGAGTCAATGCTCGGAGACGAAGTCGTCCGAGTCGTCGTGGGCTACGACAGTAGTGTCAGAATCGAGCAAGAAGCATTTGGGCCTCGGAATTGGTGTTGAAGTTAGCCATGGAGAGTAGGGTGTAGTTGAATATGCAGTGATTGGCGAGACTTCGGTTGCGATTACATTTAACGAGGATGATGCAGGTGGGGTAGAGATGTCGCCAGTGAAGGGTGGATTGGGCTGAGCCAAGTCGTGCTTCGGAGCAAGTTCCTTGTTGAAGTCGCTGAGAGTTATGCGAGTCGCTTTGTTGGAGGCTGAAACGAGAATTGCTGGAGATATACACATGTTTGATGCAATGGCGCCAAGATTGGACACGCTCTTCGTGCCGTGTATAAGTTGAACGGTGGAATCCCAGACAACTTCTTTGAAACACGCGACAGAGAGATATGAGGCAATAGTGAGGCGGGTAGCGCCGTTGACCGCAGTGGTGATCATGACGGAAAGGATGGATGGAGGTTAAAGCGTTGGACGAAGATCGTAAAGATAAGTACGCGCAAATCGAGGATGACCGTGACACTGATACTTTGCAGCGAGCGCGATATTATATCCTCCTAGATTAAAAATTAAACCTTGCGGACGGGGACCAATGATCAACAGACTCGATTGCAACACGTCAGTCACGTGTTGGTAAAGTCAACCCTTATATGACGGCGAACAGTGCATGATGTTACGCGCCAAGATGTGTAGAATAAAATTACTTACAACAACTGAGCTAGTGCCTCCACCACAACTTTCATGCTCCATACTCCAGGATCAGCGACCCACTCGATCTTCAGGTTTGTGCTATCGACGTACGCGCTCCTGTCAGCCTTCACTTCCATGTCCTTCGTCACCTCAGTAGCCTCTCCAGCAGCCTTCACAGTTGTTGCAAGGCCAGACAGCAGCACACCGATAAACGCAAGCAAGGGGGTCGACAAGAGTACGAGAAGGATGGAGGGCCCAAGCGTAAGTATACAAACGAACTAGAGCAGCTTCTAGTGCCATGCACCATACTTCTTGTGTGGCAGTCTCTGAGGAGCTTTTATGAGCGCTTGGGCGAGGGCAGAAAAGAAATTTCTGATACATAGGGACTATGAGGCAATAACTAGAGCGAAAGGGAACTTCACTGACAAATAGAGTGCTCTATTTGTTCCTCCCATTGCATCCTCAGCGATACGAGAGACCAGGAGGGAATGTTGGGCAGAAAACTCTTGCGGCCCTTGCGAGAACATGCTGAATATTGCGTGAACCCGCCTTGAATGTGTTGTGGAGAGATTTATACTTTCCACATCCTTTGATATGATGCTTGCCAGACTCAGGTCATCAATGGTGGCCTCTACAGGTCGGTTTATCATGACAGCCTGTTGGTGATGGGGTACTTATGTACTAACAATTGTCACATACAACTAGGATATACGCGGTTTGACTGCTAGAGATTGGGAGGTCCTGCAGAAATATGTCCCGCAAGTCCTGTCTTTGACTTGCCATTCAGAGGTATCCTTATATCGCAAAGTCTTGGTGGCTCTTCGACAGTTACTCGTTGCTCAGCCTCCTCTCCCAAACTTGTAGCGTCTTGATTACAGCCATTTCATCCCTGAAGACTATGCTCTCCTCGACATTTTCTATGTGCCATCTCTGAAAGATCTCGCTATCAAGGTCAATCCTGCCAGTTTCCCCGATATCTCATTCCTCTTGCCACTTTATGCCCTCATTTGACATCTTTCCATTTTTTTTCGGTTATGGTTCGCACGAGCCCATCAAGGCCACTGTGTCGAATGTAATCATGAGCCTCCCTCTCCTGTGTCGATGGTTGGCGCAAGCGACCTTGAGCATCTCATACTTGCAGAAACAATTGTCAAAAATCCTCGAGCTTTTGCTGTGATTGTGTCTCTGGCATTCCCGAAGGTAAACAAGATGGTGGCACATGCTTTATGGCATATCACTGATGACGAGGGTCAGTGTGGTAAGGTGAATGAGTATCTCGAGGTGTTCAGATTGTTTCGAGGACATTGGAGGGCCCAACACGGTGAAAGCTGGGTTTCCGTCTACGTACTGGCCAAAGTGTTTTGTTACTTCGTAAACAAGGCATGATATTCTTGGTATATTTCACTTGTTTGTGTTTTGTGCCTGGCAAGTGAATCGAGAATTTAGAGTCTGTGTTCTTAGACTACGTTCTTAGAAGCAGTCCATAACTCGATGTCTTAGAGTATTGCTTCACAATTGTGTCTACGAGGGGCAAGACCTTCTCGGCGAAAATGATTGCGCTCTCTGAGAAAAAGCAAAATAAATATTGAGACCCGTAGGTCTACCACTCCGGGAAAGCGTGTCATCCTTGTGCAGGGGCCATGCTAATCTTCTCTGTATCGTTCCAATTTTTCGTATGTCACCCCGAAGGGGACAATGTTGAGTGTAAGAAGGAAGTCGACGCTAACACAATATTGCATTTGTATCAGACGCCGGGTTTTTGAAAGTTACCTAATTTGGCAGGCCCTGATTGTCAGAGAGGGTTATTCCGGCCCTGCATGCTGTGTGCACACTTGTTGATTTAGTGGTTCAAAGACCTGAGGTCTCAGATGTATGTGGACGACTACAAAATGCCACGGCCCACAACCCGGATCCGCGGAGAATAACGTTCGTCACCGCCTAGGATGATCGATGATTGCGCATGTTGTGTGCACACTTGTTGACTTGGTGGGTGAAAGACCTAAGGGCTGAGGCTGCGCCATTACAAGGGTGATAGCGATGAAATTTATGTGCAGGTGTGCTGTCTCCTGTGACCTGTCTGTACGAGTTGATAGGGAGCCGAACAGACGATCATCACAGCCGCTGCCACCTGTTTTATTACGCGGGTGACAACTCTCTACGGCGTTCCATAAAATAAGCTCGACCTAGTCATGCGGTTCCATGGACGTTTGTCTCACAAAGGAAACATTATATTATCGCGCCTGGGTGCCAATTAACCGACTTCAAGTTTCAATATTTCATCCACAGCGAGGTGACCATATTTGATCGTTCTGATCAGTCACATCTGCAGAATCTGCACAGATCTATATGTACGTGCGATATATTTTTGCGCAATATCACTGCTACATTCCGATGATACGCATAAATTTGTGTCGATCCACCGCACTTCCACCACGATGCTCCACCTCCATGTACATCACCCAGAGGCTATGGTCACCAGGTGAAAGATACATACTCCACCTTCTATAATGTACTAGTCCCTACATTCTCAGCCCTTCTCATAGCAGCTTCCTCTCATTCGACAAAAGAAAATTAGCATTCATCCAGTCTTCATGCATATAACACACTCCTGAATCACTAGGACAATTCTGAATCGAGAATATTCGAACCAAAGTCCACTCTTGAGACTAGAACCGATTTCTAAGACCGCAGTCTGACAAGTCGCGGATATGCTCCTGTTAGAGTGGCCCCACTGCTGTGATCTGATTTGAAGGCTGCAAGCAAGGCCATGCTCGATCATCGTCAGCTGAAGTTGTATCATTGCAAACGCCATCACATTAGCCATTCACGGAGTCTCGGGAAAAACCATAGTGCTAGTAAACAGCGACGACCTGCAGAGAGATACTACCCCTGATACTAAACTTAATCGTCACATTATGCACCGAGACCATAGGTTTCGTACACGATATTCCATTGTGCCTCTGCCCTAGCCTCAGAGTCTCGGCTTCGTTTCAACACTGATCTGTGCCTCATGACCGCAGCTCGTGGATGGAGCAACCCCAATGGTGCCCTGCATAACGGTCCTTCTCATTGTATCTATCCTACGGCTCAACGCATGGCCTTTCGACTTCGCCGCTCTGCTGCACCACACACCATTGACTTCCCTTCTGGTGCGTGTTTTGCTCGTCTGACCTGGACGTGGATGGAGGTCTAGCGAAGCCATCAGAGGCACAACCCTCGGCGTGGAAGACACCCTAGGATTCGGAAAGTTATCGTTTCTCTTTGGGTGGTCGTCGTAGCCTACGCTGGATCAGCCGCACTCGTCATGTACATCTGGGACAATTACGGCGGTTACAAATCCAGTGTCCGGCTCACCATCCAGACGTGGTCGTTGCTCCCCACCTCGAAAACCATTCGTGTCAATGTACAGGGGTGGATTCTGGCCTTCGTCAACGTTCAGGGACCGTTGATACTTGAACTGCATTGCTCAGAGCTCATCGCGAATGTCATTCGAGATGAATGACAGTGGAGATGCGCTACCGGAAGGAAAGGACTTAGAACGTCGACGACCCCATTTTCACTGGTTCGCGCTATCTTCTACTTGTCTTTGCGAAGCCTCTGCTGCGCGATTCATTCGTGTCTGGCTTTTTATTAAACATAATTATCAATAATTCAGACTGAATTTTTGTTAGGTTAACTATACGTTGCAAGATGCTTCTTCCACAGACTCCGCCTTGTGGGTCAACGTTCTGTCTCCATTCACTACTCCACACGGAGTACCCTCGTCCCTGTGCGTGAACTGAGATATATGGACCTGCACAGGCTTCATAGAATATCGGTTTCCTCTGTGGGTCTCACTGGTTGTGACACCACTGGCCACCAGGGAGCGAGTGTGGGCGGTATTTCTGATTGTGAGGCGAATAAGCACCATGTAGAAGGCGATCGAGATGATGGGCATGGTCTAGTTGGTCGAGGGTCAGCAATATCTTATAGCGGGTGTTAACGGTGATAATCACCATGTCTAGCAAAATATACTGTCCATTGCTCGAGCTAATGAAACAGATTAGGGTGGAAAAGAGCGTCGCAGAGTACACCAAAGCGGTGTCCACAAGTACGCGGACTATAGGCATAACAGGGCTTTTCGTAGTGCGCATTGTAGAGACATTGCGCTCAATCGTCCAGACACGATATGCTAGTAATCCTGGTCAAATTCAGTTGCTGTGAGGCCTCAACGTCACGTTCATGTAGAAGTATACTTACCTGAACTTGTCAAATTAGTTGAAATTGTCAAGAAAAAGAATGGCATCACCCATTGTCCAGCCATATTAGTGTAGATGTCCCCTGCACCAGTCGCCCGCGAAGCAAAATAGGCGGTAGCGAAACCAGTCACTTTGACTCAAAATCAGAACACAGGACTGCCTGGGCACGATTGCAACCTGACCTGCGATACCGCACCACAACATGGTTGGTAGGATGATGACCCAGACTGATCGCCAAACGATATAACAGCGATAAATCTTTTACATACCAAGCAAGGCGGCATTCTTTGAGCTTAGAGGGTTTAAAAGCTGACCAATAAGAAAGTTGACACACCACCACCCAATCGCCAAGCAGAGTTTGCAAGCCGTATATTGCATACTTGATGAGATATGTTTTTTGATTAATGTCTTCGAAGAATGCTACGGGTCCGCCAGGGGTGTCGCGATACTTCACCAGTCCATCTTCGAGACGAATGATGCTGACGACCATGTACTTGAGAGAATTCAGCAGCTGGCATCGGGTGTAAAAGGCAGGGATCTCACTGCGGTACTCAGTATCAACAGCAGGATTGCCACCACAGGCGATGGGGCGATTAACATCCTGCACGCCATGTTTGCATATCAATGCCCACATGGTACCCATAAACATGAGGACCGAAAAACCTGGCCCCTAGCTTGGTGGGTATCGGACGGAAGAACCAATTAGGATACTCACCGTATAAAATACCTTCCAGCGCGGTGGAGATTATAGTAGCAGCATCCATGGGGATGCCTGTTGAAGCCATGGCGAAAACGATGGGTGAGGTGTAAGATGGTGGTCATTCTCATAATATATCATAGTAGTAGGAATAACGTGATAGAAACATATTTGTCTCATGTGCCAGCGAGCCAGTTCCAGCGATCGAGGTTGTTGCCTGCCCAGAGAGCCGACGTGTGAACTATGTTGGATTTTCAAATTGATGGAGCAGGGGCGTGGCAGCATGTGGCAGGGACATTGCAAACAGAAGTCGAAACATATGGTACTCCTCTGAGAGTCATATCGGATGCTACCGCGGCCTATTGCAAGACGCCAACCAAGTGAAGGATTGTACATGCAGATGGTCGTCCGGATCACAGGTAAAGTAGATGATCGGTGAATGGAGTGCCTGAGCCTTGAGGAGACAATTATAAAAATTGCGAGTAAGACAATGGCGCCGATCTACACGGACAATTAATTGGAATCAGTGACATGGTGCACAGCACGCTAAGGATAATGCAAGCATTTGGCACATTCGACTCGATCTCAATTGATTGTTATATATCAATGAGATAGGATGGACGACAAAATATGACCATGCGTTATATGTAAGTATGTATAGGTATTAGGAAATGATGAAGAGCATGAAAGAAAGCATTGAGATCAGATCAACCACACCACCCCAATAATGAACCAAGAATGCGAAAATATCAGCGGTGAAGGATGAAATAAATGTACACGAGGGGTCGTCATATCGCTGTCCAGTGGGTGACGAGGATATCATATAACCCCGCTTCTATTTGGCGGGGGGAAGGCGGAGGACATCGGTGAAACCTGATTTTGGTTCGCACTCTCAGTGTCCAGGGAGACGGAGGGTCCACCGCTAAGTGCGGGCGCGGAGCCTGTGCTCGGTGTCGGCGGCACTGCGCCGGGAGTAGGTACCTTGCCAATGAACCATGACTAGTAAGTAGCGAGGGATTGTCAGTGGGGCTTCGTAAAGAAGAAAAGCGTAAAACGCACAGGTACCCATCCTCGATCGCCACCATCTTCTTTGACAGCCTACATGACGAGTGAGTTGCGGCATGTCATGGACGGAAACTATATCTTACATATGACCAGTGATTGTATTTCTTGAACACCCTAAGCGCATCATCTTTCACTAAATCCAACTCCTCTTCAGCCCTTCTTCTTGTAGTCCATCAGGGCTATTCCCGGGAAACTCGTCGATATAATACTGAGAGGGAGGATGGGCGTCTTAGAATCAGCTGCTAATGGCAAGTCACAGGAACCTGATGCCTTGGAGGCTGCGGTAGCCTCTGCAATAGCGGATGCAACTGGAACATTTGTCTCAAGGAGGCAACCTGCAGGTACCCAGCCCTGCTTTGAGGTATCCGTGTCGACCACACCTGAACCTGTCGGGTCACGTTGCACCACCCACCATCCTCGTGCGCGAGACAAAATAACAAATGTATCACCACTAGATGAGACATAAGTATAGGTACCGCTGGTCGCTAGAAAAAAAAACACCTACACAACCACATCAAACTCATCTTCCTGCTCTGCCATATAAGGGTATATTGCAACCGCGTACGATACCCCAGACATCGGCGGCGGCATCTCCCTCCTCGCCGTGTCTGCATCAGCGGTGCTTCGTGATCCGTGTTTTTGAACCTTCTGCGGTGCTCGTATGACCCACGAGCGTTGTCGAAGATGAACACGTGTCTCTGATATTCACAGCATCATGCTCTTGCTTCTCCAGTATCGGCGACATCACCTCTGGCCATCCAGCTTGTGGTGTGGTACCTGTTAATGGGGGTGCGGGAGGTGAAATGTCATTAACTTCTAATTTCGGTGGTCGCGCGCCTGCCCTGCCCTGCCCTGACGCTGAAGACTTGTTGTTGGATTGGCTGGATGATGACTCGGAGGCAACGGACGCCTTGCGGAGAGCGTGTTTTTGCTGTGCGACGGCGATGGGAGACCGGATATCCTTAATGTGCTTGAGCATGAAAACAGGGTTCTTCTTTGCGTCTTTGAGTTTCTGGAAGAGTAGAAGAGGCTTTTCATCGTAACTGAGACATCGCTCGATGCGGTTTCCTGCAGGCCAAATAAGATATTTTTGTTCGTAAAATCTCGACTACTTACCTGGGGAACCATAACATATGAACATGGCATAATTTTGCCAATTATCGTTGTTGATCTTGTACTTCTTAAGGGCCGCGGGAAGCACTTTCCACGTCGGGTCCTCTAGACTGACCTTGAAACTCTTAAGATTGTCAGTGCTCTCTTGCCGGCTGGGTCGTGATGACGTTGAAGGTGACGGTTGAATAGGTGACTCTACAGGTGCTGGTGGATGCTTGTGGGATTGATTATGCTGCAGCCCGCGACTATGAGATATGTCAGGGTCTGTTTGTTGGGGGGAAGGGTGGGGGGATTCGACGTCGGGTTTGGTTGGTGATTTGGTGGGATTAACATACTGAGCCCACTTGAAGGAGGGTTGTCGCTTTAGTGGAGCATGGTTAATCTCGTCAACAAGCAGTTGGAATCTTTCGTTTAGACGTTTGTTGTCTTCTTCGAGTGAGTGAACCTTTTGTGCTGTCGTAGGGAATGATCTTAGAAGAGCATCATGGTATGGAAAGGTTGTTGACGAACCTTGTGCCTTAACGAGGTCGTGTAGCTTCTCCACCGTTACACTGCGTTCCTGGACTTCGGCTAAGAGACAGAAGTTAGAGTCTAAAGTAATAGTGATGGCTAAAATGCGCACACGGAGGAATGTAGTGGTCGGCCTCAACAGGCACATGGTGAGCGAGCTTAGCCTGATAGACGGCCTTAAGTATGGCCAATCTCTGACCCACAGTGCTTATCCCGATTGCCTTGAGATCCTCCGCATCCAGCAGGCAAAGGACGTCACCGGATATATTATGCTCTGATTTATGGAATGTAATTCAGCGTTTGCACCTTCAAAGAGGACACGAGTAGAACCTTTGATCTGAGCTTCATACTGCGAAAAACCAAGGCTTGTAAGCCATCGGTGAACATGGTCTTCATCCCAATTCAAGATGCTACGTTCGCCGTTGGCAATATCCATGGCCATGGGGAACCAATGGGGAACAGACAAGAGCTGCTTGACAGAGACCTGACACCTGCCAGTCAATTATAGTTTACCACGCGCCATAATGGATCAAGCCACTTCCAAATACTGGGGGTGGAATTATAGGTGTACGGCCATTGTCTCAACTAACTTCTACATCGAAGTCTACCTTCGGAAGTGTATTCAATTTCCACTTCGATTTGCCTCGCGGCAACACCAGAACTTGACAGGACGTGAATATTTGAATCCTACTGTCCTGAGCGATGGCTCGTGGGAGTCTAGGTTAAACGTTCTGGCATATGGATCCTGTTGGTGACTTTCTACACAATCCTCATGTTGAAGATGTGCCAGACCTCGGCCTAGGCTCGTTAGCATCGGAGGAAATTAGTCCAGCTTGGTTCTGGTGAATTTTTAGGCGACATCACAATGAACCTGCTTATTATCCGTCAATTAGCTACTATCATTATTTTCGAACGCTCCTTCTATCTTCAGCTATCTTCCTTCTATCGGTCCTGACAGGGGAGACTAAGTCTCTTCAGGCCCAGCAGGAGTCCGTCGACCCTTTTGATGCTACTCTCGAACAGTATAAAGTGTCTCCGAACGCAACCGTTGTCAGGGAAGCCCTGAGCTCTGCCGTCGAGAAACAGCAATCCCAGCCGCCGAGGGACTTAGTCAACATGTCCGACGACTCTTGTGAAGGAGTCAATCAACACAATTCTTCAAGTCGTTGGTTGTATCGCCTGTGTATGTTTCAACTTTCATGATTGTTGCAATTCCGTTGATCTATGTTCCTTCAGCAAAACCTTGATTCTAGGTCAATGTCGATTAAGTTCAGAGTTGAGCTGAGGCGCCTCGGCGATGAATGCAGGTTTCCTGACTTATGGTAAGTCTGCGGAGGTGTTTGAAGAGGTCGAGCTGTATCAAATGGTTATATGATTAATAGCCTTTGACCTCGATGGACGTGGCGGATGCAGGTGGCGTCGGCCCTGGGCTTTGCATTTATGCTGTAATATTTATGTGAGAAAACAAGCAGCGCCGGGACGCACTTGATGGATAGCTTAAAGTCTTTCCCCTGCATTCATTCCGACGCTGGCCTGCCGTAACCATCCTTCTGGCCACCACATTCCATCCAAGTAAGCACTCAGCTTTTTCTAACACAGTATGGCGGAAATGAGCACGGTCCGGATTATCGTCCATCAGAAGTTCAGCAATTACAAAAAGCTTGTGCACGGCTTGACGAACGATGTCTTTTATGGTAGGGTGTGCTCTGATTACGGCGTCGGAAGTTCATTTTGCGTGTCATCGTCGACAAGTCTAAACTTGGAACCACCATTGTGCTATCAACACGACAGTAACACCAATAAATTTACAACGGACCTTGCCACAAATTTGACGCTAACACCAGAGTCATCACTGCCTGAAATAAGGGCAGTACTTTCATAGGTGAATTTGAGAACATTAATATGGCGATAACTTTGGGTGTCAGAGATGTAGGCAGGACTCGATCTTCACAAGCACAGCCCACAAAGACAAATAGCTGTAGTTTCGGAAAGGTCGCCGTTAGGTTCGCCAAGGTTGCACTCACCAGCAGTCTGGCAGCAGAACGTTGCACAACGATGATGAGTCGAGCCGATCAGGCGCTCAGTAGGCCATGGATCCGTGAACATATTGGGGAGCCAAAGCCGTGATGAAATCAGCTTGACTCCGCCTTCGTGCCCAATGACCCAATGGGTAAATGTAAGTCCTTGTACCTTCCATAGGTCGAAGTCGAGAAAGTCGATATCAGTATGATGGATTTCCTCGATCACTACCTATGGCACAGTTGATGTTGACCAAATGTTGAAACGTTGACTTGTCAAACGTTCAATATTGGTTGGTTCAACTTAGTATGCCAAGAAGTCTTCCCACGACTCGCCACGGACAGACCTATTAGGTCTTCTAGCTCGACTTTAGCATCAGGGTATGTATAGGTGCCTCCTAGGCAAACTGGAGTCTGTCCAGAGTCGCGAGTGAACGACTGAAACTTGCTTATTCAGTGGCAGCTTGAAACGGCTCGGCGTTTCTGCTTGCTATGGACAACCCTTGGGCCACAAATTGGGAGCAGTCAAGCGATCAACAAAAGAAACCCATTCCAACACTGTCATGGTCATCTACTGTTGACGATGAAACCCACGATCAAGAGGAAGATATAGGACTTCCATCATGGTCCGCAAGTAATAATGCACAGTGGCCAGAGCCATCTCAAACCAGCAACGCCCTCTGGACTTCTTCCATCGATGGCAGTGGCGCATGGGGCTCTTCGACGTACGCAAAGATAAACCTTTCTCGTCAGGGAAAAATAGACGCTGTAGTCGAGTCAGAAACCGAAGAGGAAGACATATGTCCCGTACCCGCTGCTGCCACAGCCAGCGAAGAGGACAGCGTTGCCGCACTTGTTCTCCCGGATGCTGCGGAGCCTCAGCTAGCGTCACCAGCAGTCGAAGTTATTCCCCCAGTTCCTAGCGGTTTTGAAGTCGGCGCATCCGCTAAGGAGGAAGATGAGGAGACTGAGGACGATGGTGAAGCATGGGCAGATCCAGTAACTGTCTCAACGGATGATGCCGATGAGTGGGGTGCAGCTTGGGCAGAAACATCTGTACCGGAGGTGTCTGTCAATGTTGAGGAGCCACCAGACGAGTGGGAAGCGGCGAGACAAGAGAAAGAGAAGTTGAACCGTGCAGTGGTATGAATGGTCGTCACACGCGCCGACTTTGCTAATTAGAGTCTAGCCTCCCGAAATTCTGGCAGCTCTCATTCAGAAGTGCCAAGAAGTCTCTGGTGAGCTCTGGCCAGAAATAGAGTCGGACTCAGATGCTGTTCAGAGCAACTGGAGGTCTGGTTTTGATGGCCTTGAGAACATGTATGTACATAATCTGGTATCTCTCTTCGGTGCAATTTACATGCCTCTTACTTTAGTACGGTTTTATTAAATGACCTAGTCCCTGAGGACATAGTTCTGCCCCCTCCAATACAGTTCTCACAGACAGCCACTGCGAAAGCGGTGAATAACGCTCTCAAGCTCACGAGGCACATGTCTTTGACACGTAAGAGCCCGATGGCCCTCCTCCTTAGTTCCAAAGGGTCAGCAGACTGGGAGAAATCAGTCAAAGCTAGGAAAGATGCTACTGTGGACGATACTCCAGTGGGGTGGCGAATCCTAGAAAAAGACGAACGCGCTGCCATCTCTGACGCAAATCAATCAAAGAAACCTGGTGGAGGGTTGCTCTCGTTCTGGAACCGCAAGGCATCATCGTCAATACTTTCCACAGACGCAAGGGTAGAGAATCCACGATCACCGCCTATATCCGCGCGTTCTAGCGTCGAAAGTACGAAGCCCCCGGTGCCAGAGAGACGCGATGTTTCTCCTGCTCGCACGCCAACTGTCTTCATACCTTCGTCCCCAGTAGCCAGCTCATCCACAGCTCCTGAAATCGTGATACCAGCGGCCACACCTGCGCCATCAGCCGTTTCGCGCTTCCTGAACCGTTTCTCACGCGTCAAGAGTACTGGATCTGAGCGCAAATCTCTTGCTCTGTCCACAGACGATCTCGACTTCCTTTCCGATATCGTGCCTAGTGCACATGACCCCGACGACGACACGGACGATGCCCAGCTGAAAGCGCTTTCGAGTCTCATCAATTCAAATCCAAGACCATTGCCTACAAAGCTTCCACCCCCACTCGCACCACCACCAAAACCTCCATCTGTGAACACCAGCCGACCTCATTCCGTCGCTGGTTTAAGTGGCTTGGGCATCACTCTGGAGCCCGCGCGTGGTTCTCCACAGCCTTCTTCGGCTCGTGCTCTATTCCTGCCGCCACCGTTGTCCCCAGTGACTGGGACATCGTTCTCGCGTCCGCACAGCCCAGCAGTACCTCTGAAACAATCTTCTCCACCGATCAATGCATCTTTCTTTGCTTACGCAACCCTCTAACATGCCAGCCTACGATACCCTCGCCACCTCCACCATCCTCGAGAACAGCACTCCCCCTTTCAGCTCCTGCCGCCGCCGAAGGCGCCTTCTACTCTCTCGATACCACCACTCCTGCCACCACCCCCTTGTCTCACCACCGCAAACCCCACGGCCCACCGTGCATCCCACGTCGGTAGCTACTTCTACATCATCCCCAAACACCGGCTGGTCAGCGACCACATATGACGATGACGACGATGACGACTCATTCTCCGCTTTCTCCGCTTTCCCTCGCACAAACCACTTCCCCGCACGCGAATCCATCGACTCATCCCTCAATTCGCCATCCTCTGCGCAAGCGCTGAACTCCTCCAAGTCCTCGACGTCCATGTCTTTCGACGACTTTGACGAATTCGTAACGTCTTCGCAGATACGCACGCCATCCCCGCCACCCGTCCCAGCAAAGCCCTCAAAGGTGGTTGGAGGAGCGGGGACGACGAGTCCGCTGTCTGGCATGTCCATGCACCAACGCACGCAGAGCTTGCTCGATCATGCTGCTACACAGCGTGGGCAGTGGCCGTCCCCGTCCCCGCCGCGTGCGCAGCCCAAGCACCCCGTGCTGCCACCGCCGTCTGCTTCTGCATCGTTTGGTCGAGATATGGATTTGCTGTGCGATGGGGATGCACCGCTGTCCCCGCCGAGGTTTGCGTCCCCGCCGCCGATGGTGCACTCTGCGATGGTGCGCCAGCTGTCGCCGTCTCCACCACCTGTGCCATTGTCACAGCCGCTCTCGTCGTTTGCATTGCTCTCGTCGTCGTCGTCGTCGTCGCGAGCGGAGAGACCAGCCTGCGAAGCCTATTCAGACGGGTGGGTTGACTGCGCAAGACTTGTCCTTCTTTGAAGGGTTGTGAGGAGGGAGGATGTAGTATCGATTATGGATTTATCACGCTAGGAGTGCATATTGTAATACGATCCACGATTTTCGACTGTGAATGAGCAAAGATAATTCTTGCATTGATAGCAGCCCTGCTACTTCAGGGGAATGAGGCGAGTTCTCTGGGAACGGAAAACGTACTAAGGCTAGCACTAGCAGAGGAAAACATACAGACAACAATACATCGCGAGAGTATACAAGATCATGAAACAATATAGTGGAAGCAGTCAGGTATGCGGAACACTCATTATTCTTCGGACAAGTAACTTCGTCATCTCGACCATATGATGACTCATTTCCAAAACCTCCACGCAGACCCACCCTGTGCCTCGTCTTCACCACGGCTGTTGTACTTGTTGTGATGCCCTGTTAAAGAAAAGAACAGCCACGTAAGCAATTACTCTTTCGAGTCACGCAAACTGTAGTACGCACCAGATGAATTCGGATCCGCATATTGCGAGGCGTAGGGCGCCTGCGGTTGCTTCGAGGAATAATCGCGTGCGGGATAGGGATATTGAGATTGAGGATGCCTTGCGTAGTTTCGAGAATTGGAATGATGGCCCCGTGAACCTGCGGGTGGGGCAGAATATGCGTCATATGGCGGAGGAGGGTCTTCACTTGGCGGCGGGGCGATTGCGCGGTTGTTACGAGGGATAGAGTGTGAGGGTTGCTCGACCCCATTGATCAAGCGGCGTTCGGTACCATCCGCGTATGAGTAGGTGACATGCTCGTTGCCCTAGATGAACGATGAACGATTGTCAAGATAGATAGACAAGTATCACTTACCTGTGAATCTCTACGGACAGCTTTGGTTTGCGTGACGCCATTCACGGTGGAAGTCGTGTAACTCTGAGAAACCCATCCAGAGCCATTTGGGGCACCACCAGTGAAGGCCACCACGAGAAGAAGAGCCGTACGCATTTACGTTGCCGCCGGTGAGGAAATCAAAGGGCGAACTCGTGATGTGAGGCATAGATGTTGGAGACATGAACCCTCGACCAAAGAAGCCATCATCTCGATGCCCGAATGGATCACCGAAGGGATCTCTGGAAAAGGCTCGGTGGAGGTCTCCAAAAATCTGATTGAAGAGAACAAAAGGATCTGTAAAGCCATGGAATTGCGGATGACCCTGAGGAGCGAAGAAACCGAATGGGTCTGCTTGATGGCTGCGACCGAAAAATGGGTGTTGGGAAAAAGGGTCCTGATAAGATGGGTCTTGGAAGGGCCCTCTAGTAGGACCTCGCCAGTTGCCCTGAGCGTAACTGTCCTGGACAGTTGGAGGAGGCCATATTCCGTACTGGTCATAAGCCTGCAAAATAATTAGAATAAAATGTACAATAATACAACTGACACGAACCCTGCGGGTTTCTGGGTCGCTGAGGATTTCGTAAGCGTTGTTGACCTAAAATACTTGATGAGTTGTACGAAAGGACTGAATGAGCGGGAAAAGGTTACCTTGCGGAACATCTCCTCTGACATAGATTTCTCTGCTGCAGAAGCTCCCTGAGGCAAGCGATCAGGGTGGGTTTCTAAAGCTTTCCTCCTGTAAGCCTTGCGAACTGTGTTCGGGTTGTGAGTATGCAGGACTCGACTTAGCACTGACTACATACTCTGGTCTGGAGTAGTATCTCTGGTCAAGCCAAGTGTTTCGTAAAGGTTGTTGGCCATGGTGAATGTAGGTTCACAAACGTCGAGGCCAGTACAAATACAAGAATCTAGGCAGATAGACTACAAGAACAATATGATGACGGTGCAGAACAAGTGCAGAGTCTATGACATTCTATTGCCTCCGAAGCCTCTTCGAAGTCATTTGCCTTTTGGGGGTTGCTCCTCGAAGTTCTAACACTTTCTCAGTCTTTCAAAAACTTTCTTTGGTGCTCATAATTAACTTGGATTCTACTTGCGTATTCGTCGAACGTCGTTGTAGTACAACGAATTTACAAGTAAGTTAGGCTATTGTAAATTTCTGAAGTAGGAGTCATAGGGGAAATAAGAATTCCCACGGCTGCTACTTATGAAATATTTTATGCAAATTAAATATTGACGCATCTCTGAAATGATTCTGCAGGAAGTCATCCTATGTGCTACTGCACCCCAGCCCTCCGCATCTGGCTCAGGCTCAATCGTTCTCCATGATATACAGACCGGTACGTCGCTCGCGTCCTTCAAGCAATCCAGCTCTGCGCCGCACTGTACTTCATTCATCGAAACGCGCGACGGCCAAGGAGGGTTCATCCTCGCCGCACAACAGGACAAATCCATCCTAAATGTTTACAACTTCCAAAAGGTACATCTTATTTCTATGACATGGCTTTGATCTTTCTCATTGCATCGTAGGACCAACTCGCTCTTAAAATAGTCTTACCTGAGAGGCTTTCGTGCATTGCGCTAGATAATTCGGGAAGTTTCTGCGCAGGGGGAACGACCCAAGGTCGAATATATCTGTGGGAGGCGCGTCAGAGATACTAATATATCAGGTGGTGTCCCTGACTTAAATTTCGACAGTAGGTCGCGTCAGGCATATTGTACAACTCTTGGGACGCCCATTACCGCCACGTTAATGTCCTCAAATTCACACATGACGGTGCTGCCCTTATCTCAGGCAGTGATGACTCTGGTGTCAGTGTCTGGTCCGTGGCAAGGTCCGTTCCAATTTTTTTTTGTTGGTGCGTTGCTGACAGTAATGTTGGTATAAGACTTGTCGACGATGATGCGCAAAATGAACTTCCGACGCCATATTGTACACTATCAGACCACACCCTACCCGTAAAAGACATCGTTTGCGGCCTCGGCGCATTCCCTACTTGTCGTGTCCTCACCGCGTCCTTGGACCATAGTGTCAAAGTGAGTTCGTCTATCCAGCCACGGTTTCCTTCATTTACCTCAGACATAAAGCTCTGGGATCTGTCTTCTCAATCCTTGTTGACCACCTTCCACTTCCCGAAACCCATATCGTCAGCGGTTTGGGACATCACCGAACGCTTGTTTTTCGCTGCATCACCAGATGGCTCCATATACCAAGTCAATCTTTTCCGCCAGCGAACTGAAAAACACGCTGGTCAGACGATTGAAGCCGTTGGAGGCGCAGGCGTCAGCGATATCATCCGCGTCGCCGATGAGGACAAGCAGCAGCAGTCGAAAACGACTTATATCAGTCGAGTATGCCTTCTCCATGCACTCTATTATGCGTATGGCTAGCTAACACGTCTCGAATCAGCCAACCGATAACAGCCCTCACTATCTCCTTTACTAGCTCGCTTCTTCTTGTGGGCACCGCCGCGGGGCTCATCCACCTCTACGACATCGCCTCCCACCAGCTCCTGCGTACCATCTCGACACACAAGGGCCTGTCAATATCCCATCTCGCTACCATGCTGAAGCCACCGGACCTCGTCGGGCACATTAGCCTGTCCCTCAACCTCGGGAGCTCCGCTGATGCGAAGGACGTCATCCCCGTGCACCCTGTTGTGCCGTTCCATCGCACGAAGGATACCAAGGCAAGGGAGGCGCATGAGGTGATGATGATGCTTCCTGTGCAGGACGAGGTAAGTATCTCTTCCGTGGTGCTTCCCTTATGCTCATATTCGTCCAAGACCCCTGGAGGCATACCAAGCGCGTATGACTACCCCGAAGCCGAGTTCCAACGGGACTATGCGTTTTTCGTACAACCCAATGCCATGGGCACATCAGAGGCATCGAGTGCGCGCGTTGCCGAGCTTGAAGCTGAGATCGAGAATTTGAGAGAACAACTTGGGAAGGCGAAGGGGATTAACGACGTAATGTGGGAGACGGTCGTGCAGAAGGTCATGACGCAGGAAAAGCAAAAAGTAGTTGTGGAAGGCGGGAGTGCTACTGTACCACGTGAGGTCGAGGATCAAGATGATGTAGAGAGGCCGAGAAAGAAAGGTAAGAAGACGGAAGGTAACAAGTAAACCGACTTCTCTCTCAGCCCCAAGCTTTACATGTCATGTGCATCTTTTGACAAGTAACGCAATTGCTATGGGCTCAGTGCAGGTGGATGAACAGCGCTCGGTGTGTTCAACTTCGAGTTGCGGGATGATTCCGAAATGAAACAAGATGATCATGATGCACACCTAGATTCTCGAAGATGGTCTCAAAAACCTCCACAACCATTTGAAACACTTCTGCTTCCTTAAATCGCTTCCGTGTACTTGCTACCAGTCACGAAACATACATTTGCAGCTGAGACACCTCAACATTATCGACGCGTAAGCGTTGCTGTATGTAAGTAGTGGTGCGCGTCACCTTCCAAATAACATCCTGCCCATCATCCCTGACGTCGAGCCAGACTTCCTGTACGACTTACTCAGACGGGTCAATTTTGCCGAGAACGTTGATCTAGACCTCAGTTGGCATTGCAGATATCATCTGTTCAAAGGGGATTTCATGTGGATAGGTTCTTCCTACATCACAATGAAAAAC
This sequence comes from Suillus paluster, assembly GCF_016628075.1. Taxonomy (NCBI): domain Eukaryota; kingdom Fungi; phylum Basidiomycota; class Agaricomycetes; order Boletales; family Suillaceae; genus Suillus; species Suillus paluster. The sequence goes on from NW_024537572.1 coordinate 622,826, forward strand.
GACCTTCAGCACATAAAAGCAAGGCGTCTTCCTATTGTCCCCTTCAGATACATTTGATCCTATATCACATCCTCACGAACAATGCGTTTAACCTTTGTCCTCGCTGTCGTTGTTGCTTTGACAGCATCGATATCTGCCAGTGTCGCTGACCGTGCGGGATGCGTATTTTGCGTGCGTGGATCAGACTGCGCAAACTGCGGGAGCCATAAATGCGTCAGTATGAGTAGTTTACGTCCTGGATTTAACCACGTGACTCACCGGCATAGCAGGTCTCCTTTTTGTGTTCACTGAGTGACTCGTGGCACAGCAGTGAACTACAGTGACTCGTTCTTCTACTTTCACATCGGTGCAGTATGGTTAATGGCACGACGCGTTAGTAGTTTGTTGCTGAGTTGATCGACATGTTCTGATCAAATTGTTCTGCTGCTAGATCTTGGAATAGAAGACATCTCAAACACTTGAATACGTGGAATATGACTGAAGTACTTACGACCCAGATTTGTAGTCTCGTTTTAAAAGCTTAAACACTCGGTTTTAAATGCTGCGTTTGATGACACGCAAGCCTCGGGGTTATAACCTCTACGACCAGGTCACCAGGCTGACAAGCTAGTCTGAAGGATCCATCATCATGGAGGAAAGTGACAAAGGGGAGCTCACAGTTCCAATGCCTCAGCCCATGCCTCGTAGCGAAAATGAGTATAACTTGAAGTCGTGTAAGGCCAAGAGCCCGTTACCTGAGCTTTGCGACGATGAGAGCGTGTACAAAAACTAGGAACGCATTCATGATTCAATGACTGCTCTTGGTCTGTTATGCGTACTCACACCGTGGTAGCGCTTCAGTTTTTTTAACACCTCCGCCTAGTTACAAATTGTGCTATGGAAGTATCGAGAAAGATGGAAAGATGAAAAAAAAGAACTCCAGAGGCTCTAGAATACATCTGCCGTCACACTCGCTGACGTCGCAGAAACATACGGAGATGCTCGATTTCTAAGCCTCAGTCAGGACATCTGGAGAGGGTGCTATATTGAGGCCTCGTCAGGAACATAGTACAGGAGGCTACACTTACCCTCAGGCTCTCGAAGGACTGGGAGGAGAGGGTCTCTCAGCCGAGGGTTATAACATCTCCCCAGGGTGTTGTATACCCGCACGACGATGGTTCTGGGTTGCAATCAGTGCAAGAAGAATAGCTACAACTGCTCGCTTAACCTTCGAATCCATCGTCGTAGCACCGATTGCAAAAGAGAAAAATCTGCCACACCGGTGAGTCGCGTGGTTAAGTCCATGGACGCAAACAATACTCACGCAGTTGTGGGGTTGCGAGCAGGTCCAGCAGTCTTTGTTTTTCCAGCAAAAGGCATCACATTTTTCAGCCTCAGCGTCACTGGCAGATATTGATGTTGCCAAAGCAGCAACAACAGCAAGGACAAAGGGGAAACGCATTGTTTGTAAGGATGCGATGTGGGATCGAATAAATCTGAAGGGGACAGTAGGAAGACGGCTTGCTTTTATGTGAAGAACCTATTCACCTGAAATCTTCTTTTGAACAGATGATATCCGCATCGTGATTGTACAATACCGGCAGATTGACACCTAAGATTTACGTGGTGAAGCAAGGTTGATGCCAGCACGCAGTGAAAAACCTAATACCCACCTGAAATCCTCTTTTGAACAGATGATATTTGATACAATGCCAGCAGATTGACACCTAAGATCTACGTGGTGAAGCAAGGTCAATGCCAGCTCGCAGTGAAGAACCTACCCACCTGAAATCCTCTTTTGAACAGATGATATCTGCGTCATAATTGTACAATGCCGGCAGATTGCACCTAAGATATACCCTATGAAGCAAGGTCAATGCCAGCTCACAACAAGGACCGAGTACTGATCAACTTGTTGTTTGTTCTCCTTCTGCTTACAGTGTATTGCATATTAAACTACAGTGACTTTTCAAAACTCGCCCACGCTGCGGTAGTTGAAACAATTTCAGATTCAAGAACATCCACTCACCTCACCTCGTGATAACACTAGCTGAGGATTGTTCCCCCGATCACCATCAGTACGATACTATTTGCGTCGCGAACTCACGTGGTGTACTTGTATTTTCTGAACGCTGTTCTGTGCAATGAATCGTTGATATTGGAATTGAACCTAGTGATAACACTACAATACAGGGTCGATAATGATACTTGTCATATCTAGAACATATGCGGGAGAGTTTGACGCTGATGAACATGATGGGTGTGGTGTAGCAAATGGGGAAAGTATAAACTATGCAATCAACAAGACGCAAAAACATATCTAGAAGTCTTCTTCCAAAGAGCTGGAGGATACATTGTCAGACACGAAGCCTACGAGGTAGATTGTATACTCACGAAGTTTGCTTGTTGCCTGGTCGGTCTTGGCATTCGTGTGGTTGACGTTCGCCTTTGAGTAGTCTGATACACGCTTTTCGAAGAAGTTCGTCTTTCCCTGTAGCGAGATCATGTCCATGAAGTCGAAGGGGTTGGTGGCATTGTACACCTTGTCGTTGCCCAGCGACACCAGTAAGCGATCTGCGACAAACTCGATGTACTGGCACATGAGCTTGGCATTCATGCCAATGAGACCAACAGGGAGAGCATCTGGAAAGATAGTCAGCATAAGAAGGACAAGATGACGGCAATGACGGACCCGTCAGGAACTCCTGCTCGATTAGTGACAGCCCGAGTAATGATACACTTCACAGGTGTCGGGGTGTGGCCAACGCTCGAGATGGCTGAAGAGCAAGCAAGCAAAGTCGGTGTGCATACCCTCATCACGGCTGATGAGTTCATTGGAGAACGTAAGACCAGGCATCAGACCGCGTTTCTTCAGCCAGAAGATAGACGCGAAGGAGCCAGAGAAGAAGATGCCTTCGACAGCAGCGAACGCCACCAAGCGCTCAGCGAAAGTGGAACGTTGATCGGAAATCCACTTGAGTGCCCAGTCAGCCTTACACTTGATGCAAGGAATAGTTTCTACGGCGTCGAAAAGGTATTCGCGCTGCCGGGGATCCTTGATATAAGCGTCGATGAGGAGTGAGTAGGTCTCGGAATGAATGTTTTCCACCATGATTTGGAAGCCGTAGAAGCATCTGGCCTCGGCGACCTGAACCTCGTTGGAGAAACGTTCGACGAGGTTTTCATCAACAATGCCATCGGATGCGGCAAAGAAGGCGAGGACGTATGAGTCCACGACTTATACCATGCGGCAGAGTGGGGGTGTTATGACATCTCTGGGGTGAACTTGATACTTCGGAAACAATGCAAAAAAAATCGGGTTATTCGATTGGCACAAGTGCAAGCATGATGGCGAATGGATGCTTGGAATGGATCTAAGCATAGCAACCTTTGACTCGGGTCCGGATGCCAGATAATAATTTACCCCCACGAACAACCAATCCTCCTGCATAAATAAATGACATCCTGTACTTCCTCAACGCACCTTTCTATTGCTAGAATCGTTCCCTGCCCCGTATCACCACGCTCATGCTCTTAATCAAAAGGAATTTCGTCATGAATTTGTCATCGACGATACTGAAGGCGATGATCAGCAGCCAGCAGGAGGATGCAGGGCGAGAGAACCTCCTATGGAACAACACTGAGGAGCCGGATAGGATGGAATTCGAAGGTGTGTGTCCGCTTATGGTACTTCATGTGTATGGGGAGCGACCTCCACCGTGCAAAAAGGACTAGTGTGTTCGAGGAATGGGTGAGGGACTTCGTGTGGACTTCCCGTGATCAACTTTGTGGCACGTGAATCCATCCACGAGCGTTAGTATTTCCTCTAGGACATTATTGAATAGTCGATCTTTTCACATAGCTATTGAATAATAATGCAGTTATCAAAGAAGCCACCGTTGGTGCAAAAAATTGTGGTCGCACAGGGAGCTCTTTGATCTCGAACGTGACAGAGATCAAAGTAACAGTAAGCGAAACTGCCATCCTTTATGCAAAGAGCTGTAAGTATCAACCTAGGTCAATTAGACTGCAATAGATCCACGCCGAGTCAACTTCAGTCACTGCCACTTAGTATCTTAACTTGATGGACGCTGTTGAAAAAGCCAACACGGAGAGGCAAAAACGATGGTAAGCTCCTTTTTGCAGTGGTAAGTCGTTGATTCATCACGCTGCAGGGTAAAAGACCGGAAAGTCGGTGAGGGTACATACGCTGTCGTGTACCAAGGTGAGGTAGCTCATGTGCCAGTCGACGAGTCTCTCTCTGACTCCTGCCAGGTCGAGAAGCATCAACAAGCCGTAAGGTCGCTATCAAGAAGATAAAAGTTGGACAATTCAAAGATGGGCTCGACATGTCTGCCATCCGAGAGGTCAAATATCTACGAGAGCTTCACCATCAGAATGTCATCGAGGTCCGTCGCCACCCCAGCCTTTCGCATTCATGAGCGCTGACCCTCTTTGTTGCAGCTTCTGGACGTCTTTTCTTCAAAAACGAATCTTAACTTAGTTTTGGAGTTCTTGGATAGCGACCTTGAGATGATAATCCAGGACCGGTCACTCGTCTTCCTTCCCGCAGATATAAAGGCATGGATGGCGATGACCTTGCGTGGGCTTGAATTTTGCCATAGAAACTTCATGCTTCACCGTGTACGTGTCAAACTCTTCACCAACCTTTCACCACTCATGGGGTCTTGCAGGATCTGAAGCCCAACAACTTGCTTATCGCATCTGACGGACAACTCAAAATCGCTGATTTTGGTCTGGCAAGAGATTTCGCAGACCCAGGACATAAAATGACATGTCAAGTCATCACTCGGTGCGTGTATTCGCATATCATGTTTGTTCGTCACTCAGCGCTGCGCAGATGGTATCGACCACCCGAACTACTGTTCGGCTGTCGGTACTATAGCTCGGCCGTCGATATATGGTCTGTAGGCTGTATATTCGCTGAGCTCATGTTGAGAACCCCGTACCTTCCCGGTGAGAGCGACATGGACCAACTCAAAACCATCTTCCGGGCACTTGGAACGCCCACAGAAGAGGACTGGCCGGTGTGTATTTGTACGACGGTCTATATCATGCTTGTGTCTCATGTCTTCCAGGGTCACACAAAACTGCCAGATTACGTGCCAGTAGGACAGTTCCCAAGAACGCCCCTTCGCGACCTCTTCACCGCCGCGTCTGGAGACACGCTGAATCTTCTTAGCAGGTTCCTCGTGTATGAGCCACGACGGCGCATCAGCGCAAGAGACGCTCTTAACCACGCTTACTTTTTCGCCTTGCCACACCCATCGCATCCCTCCAAACTCCCGAAACCCGCCGCTCAAACCTCCCGCCCCCTCGAGGAACTCGATGGTAACGTTGACACGGCCAGTACCGGACCAGGCGTCAAAGCCAATGCACCCAATAAACTTAAACGGAAACTGACGTCCCCCGATGGTACCGACCTGAGACCGCTCGCTCGCAGATTAGACTTCACTCAACATGCAAAACACTCATGATCACACTGTATTGACGACCAATAACTCCTCCCCTCGCACCTCCATTGGTTATGTACATAACAACTAAGCTAGAGTGGCTTTGTACGAAATGGTGGAATATGTATGAACTAAAATTTGTTGGTAGTGGATAAAAACAAACGCCAGTGGAATGAGGTACAGGACAACAAGCTGATGAGTTACAGGTGACAATCAAGCATCACATTACGCTATGCAGGTTTCGTTCTCTCTTGACGTGGAGGATCCATTAATGTCCAGCTTCGTTCTCCACGCCGCTTTCTTCAATCCATCGTATCCCGAGGAGTGTCACAAACTGTACACTTCGTCGCGCTGGTAGGCGACTGCAGCATGCAGACGGAACAACTCCACATATCCGTCGTTGAGCCTGGGGCCTTCATCCCTGCAGCAGACCAATCAAAACCTGTAGGAGCCGGGGCCGGAGCCGGAGCAGTAGCAGCGCCAGGACGGGGAGCATCACAGACAGTGCATTTGAGCTTCACACTGTCTGGATTAGAAAGCATGCAAGTATCGCATAGCCAATTCCCAACAGGTTTAGTTGGAGGAACTTTGATAGCAGTCTTTGACCAGTCGAATGTCTTCTGGGGAGGCACATCTACAGGCTTTGACGCACCACCCGATCTAGGGGCGTCGCAGACTGTGCACTTATCCTTGGCACTGTCAGGGTTCGCCAGCATGCATGTACCACATGACCAAGTACCAGAGGTAGCAGCAGGCGCTTTCATGCCTGCTGCAGTCCAGTTGAACCCGTTTGTGGATGGCGCTACTGGTTTGAACTCAAAGGTAGGAAGGGAAAGCACAGACATGCTTGTAACTGCGATGCGAGCCTTGACGTGGCTGGGCCCAGCGGGATAGACAGCCTCAGCAAGCTTGAAGCTATACTTCGGCAGTTCGTCGACCTCCATAGCCACAACAGCATCCTTGGGGGGCAACTTCGTCTTCAGGGACGTGGTCTGTATCCCCTTAGGAAGGTTGCGGGATGCCAGCAACGGTGCAGGCGGCGGAGCTAACTCCTCAGACACAGGTTTCTCCTCAGCTGACACAGTCTCCTTATCAGGGTGGTAACTGTACCGCAACTTGGATGATTGCCTAGGAGCTGATGTCTTGGCTCCAAACGCAGTCTTCATCGGCGAAGCCGGAGAGGGAGTGTGTAGCAAGGAGAACGGCGAAGCGCTTGGCGTCGCGGGTGACGAAGTAGCCTCTTGAGTCGGCTCGATGATCTCGGTGGGCCGCGTGAAAACCGTAGATTTGTCCTGAACCATCTCGACCTCCTCCACTACCTCTTCCACGGACAGCCTAACGGGAGTAGGTTTCGCTGTCTTTCGCTTCTTGGTAGGGCTTTCGTCCTGATCTGAGACTTCTTCAACAGTGACAGCTGGCTTTGCAGCCTTGCTGTGACCGTTGGTCACCGGGACATGTAAGTCGTGAACTTCGCGAGTTGGTCTCTCTTGCCTCTCCATTTCTGGCGGAGGTCTTGAGCGCTTGCTTCCCTGGAATCGACATAATTAGCTTGGCGCCCTGGACCTGAATCACAATTTCTCCACTAACCTTCGGCACTGTCGCCTCAATGATCGCCTGTGCGGTCATTTCTGGTTCCTTCTGCTGTTTTTCCTTGTTCTGTACTGGAGGGCGCGAACGTCTGACGGGAGGCTTCCTAGTAGGCATCTTTACAGGACTTGCAGTCTGGTACGGGTTCGACACGTCAGGTTTCTTGGGGGGAGTGACGTCTTTGATGAGCCCCGTCATATAGTTTGCGGCACGCGTAGGTCGTGTTGGAGGCTGTGGCGGTGAATCGTTCTGCTTCCACGTTTGTCGCAAAGGTGAAGGTACAGCCGGGGTCGTGGGCTTTACAGAAAGACCTGTGGTGCGTAAACGAGGCGTGGCCGCGCCATTCGCCTTCGGCGTAACAGGAGCAGCCGGAGCCAATGTCGATACAGGTATTGGTGGAACCGGAGTCTTCCCGTTGACTGCAGGATGGATAGGAGAAGTAGAGTTTGAAGTTGGGAAAACGATTGTAGACGTCGGTGCTGGGGGCGCAGACTTCTGTGCAGTCGAAGACTCGGCTTCATGGCCGACACGGCGGCGTTTAGTATCGGTTGCGGAAGATGTCCGGATAGGAGATAGCTCAATACGAGGGCCTTGAGGCCGAGACCCAAACCCAGGCGATCGATATCGGTTGCGCGGACGGGCACTACCCGCGCCCTGCCAGCGCAATACGCCGTTGGGATTGCGCGAAAGCGTCTTTTTCGTGTGTGGGTCGCCTGATGCACCATTTGGTGTCCCGAACCCAAGGGTCGGAGATGATCCACGCGAAGGAGATGTCGAGAACCGGAATGGCTCCGGTTTATCTGCTGTTTGAGCATGAGTCCATGTGTATACAGCATGTTGGGAGAAAAAAACGCGAACCTTGCACGTTCTTCTGAATGTAGTCCACAATGCCAGCTGCCTCAAACTCGTTTAGAGGCCGCCCTGCCTTCTCGACAAGGAAACGAGTGACAGGCTCGAGGTTCTTAGCAAGCGATGGACTTTGCTGCAAGAATGGGGCCGTATGGCTTGGCTGAGGTGGTGAATTTAAATTGTAGAGAGGCTGTCGGACGGGCGTAACTGGTTGGGATGTCCGATTGGAAGGTCCCGGTTGTTGAGCATCCCACGCAGGTGGATAAACTAGTTCCTGCGAAGGCTACTCTTCGTGAATCAAGGTTATTGGATCGAAATGGAGGGGAATAGAGTACAAACCTCATGCCCTGGTGGTACATCGCCAGGAGGAAGAGGGAGAACAAATTCAGGCGCAGAGTTCCGATCAAGTTGAACTCTACGAGCCGGTATACGAGGAGGCGCCTCCATTTCCTGAACCTGCAAACCCTCGTCTTCATCGTTACTAGAGGACGATGCATCTGAGCGCACCAGATCCTCAGCTTGCTCATTCTCCTCAGTGCCACCAAATCGTAGGAAGCTCAGTAAACCTGAAATGCTCCATAGCTTGAACGTACAATATCAGACAAGGTTCCAGATAGAATACGACACTGTGTCCCATGTGCTCACCGATTTTTTGGTTGGGACTGGGTTGCTGAGTTTCGCTGGGCGAGCGTAGGGAGACGAATGGGCAGTCCTCTTCGCCCGACGGTCACTCCGTCTGTCCGCGCTCATTCTCCTGAAATGGATCTAGAAATATCCCAGCGAGTTAAGAGTTTGCAGGCTGCCTTGCGTACGTCGCAGAACAGGCAACCAGCGATGTGAAACGAAAGAACAGTGGACGTTGAGGACAAGATATAATTATTGGATTCGCTCAGTGAGCAGGCCTGGCATTTCCCGGTTTAGGGCCGGTCACTCCTCGCGACGAACCGCGACCTTGTCTTTCTCCATACAACGACTACTAATCAGTGACCGTTCTTCTTATTGTCAACATTTGTCGCGATGCCGAACAAGGTCGTCACGACACCATACCCGCTCATCGACGCTGACCCGCACGCTTTCCGTGTCGTGCGTTATTTCCGTTCCTCAGACTATGCAACTTGGGCTGCAGGAACAGCCGCATTCCCGGGTGCATTGTACTTCTGGAGTATGCATCCTTGTTTCACTCAAAGCGCTTTCTATTCAGCTGATATGAATTATCCTCGTGCTCAGATATGGCTGACCCCGCGAAGGTTCGTCTGCGGACCAGCCTTCGGCTCGGAGGCTTCCTTGGCTTCGTCGGCGGGTTCTTGCTAGCATACCAACGCTCAAGTTGTGAGTTGCCTTGGTTTTGTGCGGCCTGAGCAGCCTCATGTTTTTCCCGTTAGTCCGTTTCTGGGGTTGGTCAGAGAACAAACGAGAGGAGGACATGGACGTGGCTGAGCTCTCCCAAAGGGCAGCCGAGGGTAAGCCTTTGTATGGTACATCAAGCCAGCCAGAGTGGGTGCAGGGCACTGCATACCGGAATTCTGCGTGGTCTCAGTTGAAATTCCGTGAGTGTCACTGAAGTATGTCAACTAGTGTTCTCCAGCTAAATACATCTAATTTGCAGACGCATTCCCCATGTACGAATATATGTCACTAGAGTGTTCTGTCCCTGACCCATAACAAATTTCTTAGGTTCAACTTTGTGAATCATCAACATCATGGTACCGACCCCGCAAAATATGGTGTGAAGGAAAAGGAACTCTCGGATTAGATATCGATACGCCTTCCTGCTGGATGTACCCGAACCTGCTTTGGCGCTAGAATATAGTGACCCCATCGTAATCAAAGCACGGTCTCAGTCTATTATTCGGTCACAAGTTTCTGGTTGTCACGACACATCAATTTCCTGGAGCATCGCCGACCACTCTCATTGCGTCTCCTACAATGTGCTGCAGTGCTGTGGTGCAGTTTGAACCCGAGGTGCATATGTCGTGGTCTACCTACTACATGCCAGGTCAGTGTTCAATATCAGATACAAATCTGTCGATGAGCAGCAATTCGTCGCCCGCGCTCTTGCAAATCCAATACCAGGATACAAGGTAACAAGGTGTTGCATGAGGTAGAAGGGCGGCTTTTGGCGAACCTGCCCACCCGCAGGGGACATGAGGCTAACGAAGGCGAAATTGACATTGTGAAGATAAACGAGACCCTCTTGCTTGAAGTGAGAATGTCCGACCTGGCACCGACGTCAGGAGGTGACTGTTCGGAAGGCACGGATGCACATGTTGGTTTCCAGGTCGCAGCAGAGGTGATGCATCTGTGTGCCATCCGGCGCAATACCAGGCACGATAACGCGGCCTTCTTCCTTGAAAGTAGCCGCAGCAACTTCGCACGATCGAGCTTAAACTGTTTGCGCTCTGCATGGTGTTTGGCGGCGATGATCTCTTCGGATGTGAGTCCTGTACCAGATAAGAGTTTTACAACATGACGAAACAAAAGAAGAGAACGATGCACCTTTCCCGTTCATTTACTTGTCTCGCCAACCAGCTGGACTCACTCCTGGACAGGTCTCACTTTCCAAAGAGTCACGCTGCCATAATAAGCTTGCATCGCCAGAGTTTGAGACCCAAGCTCAGCGGGTGACAGGGCCGAACAGCGCAGTGCAGTGAGGATTGAGTGTTTGGGTGAGCGAGAGTCTGTATGTTAGCTCCGGAAATATGATTGGGAGAGGATGAGCGTATATTCTAGCGGTTTTTGCACGCTGCGAAGAGGGCTTGAAAGATATATTAAGTTGGGTTGATGAGCGACATGAATGTTACGGTTTGGAGGAAGCTTGGAGATTAGCTTAGGATTAATCTAATGTAAGTTATCCAGCGCTCTTCGCCTTCAGATTGCTATAACCTAGTCATGTCTATGTAGACCACGCCCATTCTCAGTACGAACAACACCATGATGATATGTCGGAGGGCAAGTTCGTCTGTAGTGCATGGTCAGTCGTGCGTTATACTTATAAGGGTTGATTTTACACCACGTGACTGACGCGTCGCGATCGAGTCTGTTTAACAAACTTTAATCTAGGAGAGTATAAAATATTATGCGCGCCCGCAAACTCTAATCTGGAAGAGTATAAATATCGCGCTCGCGCAAAGTATCCAGTGTCCGCCATCTTCTTGCCGTCGATTTACACGCGTACCAGCTCATCTTTATATTTACTCGCATTCATCCATCCAACATAATGATCTCCACCATGTTCAACGGAGGTGCTCGCCTCACTATCATTGGATATCTCTATGTCGCGAATTACAAGGAAGTTGTTTTGGACTCCACCGTCCAGCTTATACGCGACGCGGAGAACGTCTCCGATCTCGCCGGCATTGCACTAAATTTCTGTGTTTCTCCTGCAATTCTCATCTTAGCCTCCAACAAAGCCGCCCGCATATTTCTCAGTGGCATCAACAAGGAACCCGCTCCGAAGCTACGTTCAACCCAAGTCCACCATTCGCCGGCGACATCTTTACTCCACCCAATGCATCATCCTCGCAAAATGTGCCCGCAACCGAAGCCTCGCCAATCACTGCATACTCGCCTACACCCTACTCTCTATGGCTACATTCAACACCAATCCCAAGGCCAAAACGCTGCTCGCTCGATTCCGACACCACTGTCGTATCCCACGACGACGACTTCGACAAGGACACTCCCGTCTCCGACCATGACTCAGACACCGACTCGGGAGATCGTAAATGTGATGGTGACGGAAGCACTGTCTGTAAGGTACGGAGCCGCGACCCGCCGCACAGTGCACTAAACTTCATCAGTTGCTAATGTTTGAATCTCTAGGACGAACTTTCAAGCAACCCGACCCCAGGGACGACGACTCCTACCCCCGGCGACTCAGATTGTCCCTCTCCGCAACCGCTGCCGCTGATTTTACTAGTCGACAACTTACACCAGACGCCATCTGCCAATCCTGACCTTGCCGCTCCTCCTGGATCCGCCAGCTCCATCGAAGCATTGCCTCGGACGACGAAACCGCGTCTAAAGCCTCCAGGTACGAAGCGCGTTACCGACGGACTCCTACCTCACCCTACTACGGCGCTTCGACATCAAAGGTCGCACCTCAGTAAACAGAAGGTTAGTATCCACGTGCCTGTCGCTAAACCGGGTATGACGCTCATTGTATCAATTTGTTAGTACGCTGCTCGTCTGATTGCCGCGCGTGACAGCATCGCGCGCTCACATCTCAAGCAAGACAATATAATGATTAGTAAGTAATTTCTCCTGTCGCCCACATCACTTACTCATTTCATATAGGTCACCTCGAACAAGTCTACGACGAGATTCTCGTCGACCAGGCAGCTCTCGTCGACGGCTGGGCCACTGCCATGGCTGAACTGGGACTGACATCAATGCTGTCACCACTGTCGCTTCCGAACACGCCCATTCCAGGACTCTCTCCTACATAGCACTCTTCTTCATAGCACTCTTCTTCAAGATGGACCATCACGCTAATCAATAACGACCGGCACATTTCTACGCGCCTACCATTTCTGCGGTCCGAGGTCCCCTACGACCGAATCCGACGCACACAACGTAACGGCCTCCTTCGTCCCTACCATTTCTGCGGTTAGAGGTCCCCTACGACCGAATCCGACGCACACACAACGTAACGGCCTCCTTCGTCCCCTACGACCTGGATTTCCACTATCCAAGAAGTTGAAGGCCACCGCCCGCGGTCCCGCACACACATCTACCCCCAAGTCTCTTCTATCTCCTTGCATGTAAAGGTCTTGATTTGTTTCTTTTTCCTCTTATCGCCGGTACTGCCCGTTTCTCTTTTTACTTGTGGATTCATCTCTCCTACATACGACTTTTGATTTGTTTCTTTTCCTTTTATCGCCGGTACTGCCCTTTTTTTATATACTTATGGACTCATCTCCGCCGCATCTCTTTCGTTTCGTTTCTTTTCCTGTTATCGGTACTTGACAGACAATATTGGACTGTCCGTTTCTTTTATCACTTATGGACTCATCTTTTACACATCTCTTGACAATGTTCCCATATTTTTGTTCATGTATAATGACGAGTATCAGATATAGACTGCCTGAATCCAATTCTCCTGTTTGCACTCTGGGGACGCGCTTGAAGTGGATCGTGCGCGCAAGGCATTCTTCCTCTCAGGTTGCTAAATACAATCATATTAACCAGACGAGCCCCGCAGCGGCAATCACTTGTACTACATCAATTAAAACATGTTAGTATGCATTGGTACACGGGAGACGGAGAACCAGCTTTCAGGCATCAACGCAACTAGATCCTTCAATGCCCCCCTCGGATGACCTGAACATCTCGAGGTACTCATTCACCTTGCCCCACTTAGGCTCGTCAGACGGAATACGCCACCACGAATGAGGCATCACGACCTCTTTCACCTTCGGAAAAGCTAGAGAGACGATGAGAGCAAAAGCTCTAGGATTTTCGACGGTTGTTTCCGCAAGCACGAGATCCTGAAGGTCATTGGCGCCAACCATCGATACAGGAGGCTCCTCTATCCCCTCCAACACACATGCGTTGATAGCTAGGTGAGCGCTCCTCAAACGAGGGCACTTATCCACCAGTAAGAGGAGGCCGCGCAGAGTGATGGGGGATGGCCTTACTCGCCAGGGACCCATCACCGTCATTCAGGGTGATGACCTCAAGGCAAGGCCAAGAAGAACCCATAAGCAGCGAGCTCCTCGTCTGAGAATTGAAAGGACCCGAGTGTCGAGAGAAGGAGCTCTCGCAGCTTCGAGAAGCGAAGCAAAGGTTTGATGGTATCCATATCGATGGATGCAGCTGGGAAACGTTTATTGGGCTGGAATTGAAGACTCTGCATAGAATCACATCTCCATTGACTTGACAAGGTACTGAAAAACTCCTGTAGACCTTGAAGCGACGGCCCTTGGACCGCCTTAATACGTAAATGAAGAGGCGAGGGTTGGACAGTCTTAATAAATGCATTGATGTCAGTCAGATGACAGGAGTTCATCCCAAAGCTTTTGATCCGGGAAAAAGGTGGAATACGAGGGAGAGCAGGATGCGGAAACTGTGAAAAATCGTACTGATGGCCACTCGGGATAGTAATTTCCAGTTCGGTCAACGATGGGTGCCATGCAACGAAATTCATCGCCGCTTGACTGAGTTCGTCGCAATGAAGTGTCTGAAGATGAGGTAGGCTCATGATTACATCTGATACAGTAGCCTTGATGGGCTCGTGCGACCCGTAACCGAAAAGACGGAGAGATGTTAAACGAGGACATAAAGTGGCAAGAGGTGAGATGAACAGTGGAATATTTGGAAAGTCGACAGGATGGATCTCGAGGCTAAGATCCGTCATAGATGGTACAAAGAACATATTGAGGAGAGGATAGTCTTCGGGGATGAGGTGGCGACAATCAAAACGCTGCAAGTTTGGGAGGGGAGGCTGAGCAACGGGCTGCTGTCGAAGAGCCATCAAAACGTTGTGATAAAAGGGTGCCTCTCCATGACATTGGGATATTGTCAAAGACAGGACTCGCGGGACATATTTCTGCAGAACTTCCCAATCGCTAGCGGTCAGGCTGTTCATATGATCCTAGTAGTATTCAGCTGTTAGTACTCAGTCAAGAATTCTGTTGTAATAAACCTACTTCGAGATACCACGAGTCATCGCCTGAGTGCTGTAAGCATTCTACCAAGGGATACAGAAAGTACAGATCTCCCCACAACACATTCAGCGCGGGTTCATGGAATATTCGGCATGTCCTCGCAAGGGCCGCAAGAGTCTTCCGCCCAAAATCCCCTAATTCTGAATATTTCGAAGAGGGTTCAAGTTCATTGACATGGTGGAAGAGTATGTAGATGATGTCGTCCAATTGCAGAGCGCGGTGCATCATAGACCCAGCTGACGAGTTAAAAATCAACAGCAAAGATACGATAGAAGCCGACTGTACTACTTACAACTGTTTGGTACTAGGATTCGCAGACTGCGATCCTCGAGATGATCACATACGGTAACTCTTTATAGAGATAAGAGTATCAGGAAGACTAGGGACAACCAACGGCAGATAGTCTAACGAATGAAATATGTCAGAGCAGAATGACGCCGAGCGTAGATATCGATCATGATCCGGTTCATCAAAGAGTCGAGCGCTTAATTATAATTAGGGAGCACTGATAATATTTTTTGACCCACCACGCCGCATCATCTGAATTCTGCAACTTTTCAATGATTCAATCCTCTTCCGACTATCCACCCGACGACCTAGCTACAAAATTGTCGATCTTCATCAAGCACTGCCGCCGCTATTCCTTACAATGTTCTCCTCGAGATATATCCCAATGGTCTCGCTCACCAGCAGCGTTGGATCCTCAGTCCTATTCTAGGGTCTCTCTGCTTGCCTGCGCGCGTAGCAAAAGATCCAGAAGCAGAGCGCCGGCGGGTAGCAGAAGGCAACAGATGACAGTGTCGTAGTACGGTTGTCAATGGCATGCTCGTATCTCTGAGAAGTTTAGGACGACGAGCATGAAGTGTTCGAGCCCCTTCACGACCTGACTGATATCTATTCATTTCTCTGATAAACAGTACAGAACCGCAGTCAAAAGGCTTTTGCATTGATATTGTGGAAAGACTGTAGATAACGTTTGAATCCTTGGTCAATCCTGTAACGAATGTCGCGCCTAAAACTGAAAAGGCTACATTATGCACAAGAGAGCTGACCACCACAACGTTCGTCTAATCAGTCGCGCTCTCGTTTAGACAGCTTGAAAAGAGTTTCCAGAATGCTGTCCATGTTCTTGCGAATGCCGTCGTGGAAACTCTGATTAGTGATGAGTTGTTCCACGTTGCCGATGACAGACGCTGTTTGCTGCACAAGACCAAAATCGACATACCTGGAAACAGTTCACGTGAGGGACATCAAGAGTGACTTAAGGAATGTTGCGTACATGTCATCATAATATCTGTGGGGATCGTGTTCAACTTAGTTGGGTTGACTATTACAAATACCCCACTTACGTTGCTGCGTTTACCTTGACTTTGTTCTTTTTCAGGGTTTCTAAGTCATACAACATGGGCCAATCTTCGTCGTTAGCCAGGAGTTCAGCCGCGCCTCGTAGAGGACGCAGATGATGATAATCTTCGAACATGTCAGGGAATATCTGTTGATGTGTGGATTAAGTTCAGCATCCCAAACATACCCAGGTGGACGTACCATCTCCCCCGTGAAGTAAATAGGGACATCATCAGACATATGCTTCACCTTTCCCCAAACAAATTTATCGTTCTTCTGGATGATGCGGTGTGCAGACCAGCTCGCCGTGCGCCTGAGACAGAAATGATCAGTTGAGATATGCCTCGCGAAGGGTAGATCCGTAACGCACCCTTGACAATAAATAGGCTCATGAAGTACTGCATAGATAGGGTTGGTGTCAAAGCTTTGCGTTCCTTGTACACTGTCAAGAAGTCCGTATGAGAGCCTCCCAAGAGAGTCCAAGTCCGTGATCGCTCGGAACACGAGCTCTGCGTGTAATGAGCTTTCGTTGGCGAAGTTGAAACAATCTTACGTACGGTGAACCCGATCAATGCCACCTACGCATACAATATGAGGGAAAGCGGCACTTGCGCAGTAATAAAAACCTACCATGCGATCCAAACTGCATCCCGAGTTGTAGCCATCGCGAAACCGACAGATTCCCGCCGTTCGGAAGAACGACATTGTTGCGTTCTAGGAAATCTAAGATCCGACGAACCTAGTGTTTATTAACAACTTGGGAATAGACTGGCTGAAATTTTCATACATTTCGAACATCTTGGGGATACTTTTCATAGTAAACCTTGTTTCGTTGTTCCACCTTTACTACACAGCCTGTTAGTAGTGGAAAGGCGGGCATACACCTAGGCACTTACAAACGAGAGCTTCGTAAACTGCGTCAGGAGAGTCGACCATGGGTGGGATACCACCAGTGGTGAATACCTCTTTCAAGCTATCATTGTGGAAGGAAAGGTAGGTAGCGGCACAGAAACCTCCGAAACTTTGCCCTAAGATCGACCATTTGCGTGCTTCGGGATCCTTCTTGCCGTCGAGGAGAAAGTGCCGAATGGTCTCACAGTCCCTGACTATCTTTCGCATGAGCACTAGTGACGCTTAGCGTTCTTAGAAGATATCCACCGATGTTGTCCGCACGAAAGTGTTTGAAATATTGAGCAATGTCCTTATCGTCCATTTGCGTAGCTTGAAATATGTCCGCTGTTATTGGCGTGCTGAGACCGGTCCCACGAGGATCAAGCCAAAGGGTCTGCGATTGTCAAATAGGCATCATGGACGAGCGATAATTCATGGCAGCGCTTGCCTGATATCCTTTCTGATGAAGCTTCCTCATATCTTTAGCTTGGCAAACCTTCTTTTGCATGAAGACAAAGAAACGTACCGCATTTCCCAAGTCCACGCTGAGAGATAGGTCGACTCCGAACCCTGGGCCACCTGCACAAAGAAGTTGGTCCACTTCGCAATTGTTCGAGACATGCGCGTGATGAGTTACCTTGCAGATATAAGACTGGTTTTCGCGAATGAACATCATGCAACGATTGCAGAAATTGATATTGACGTACGATAAGGCAGATCTGACTCTACGCTAGATCCTTTGGCTTCACCCACAGGAATAAGGTTGCGCACAAATATTCGGATGAGCTGACCATCCGGTTTGGCGTAATCCAAGGGCACAGAAAAGAACCTGTCGATGACCTTGATCGAGCCTTTCCATGTGTGAGCTCGTATACTTCCTTCCTCGACCCACATGACCGTGACTGACCTTTAAGTATGTACGGTTCCAGTTGTGTAACTTCCATGTTCATCTTCCGTTCTTTGAGTAGACGCTAAAGATGAGATAAAGAGATAGAACCAGAGACAGCGCCATGTGGTACCAAATCATCATGTCTTCCGTGTGTCCATCCGTAAGCAATTGATTGATAACGTCATGGGGCGGGCGTCGAGACAAGTCACGTTTCACTTATAAGTAAGTGAACAAAAATTGTGTTCCAAACCTACATTCATGCATGGACGAAAATGAAGGCTTTAGTAGTGTAATTATATCAATGAAATAAACGTAGATTATCGAGAGAATTCATGATTACTTCAACCAAGTGGGACTGTGAGCAGTCCGTCCATTGTCTCAGGTCTGTTCCGTACAAAGGAGAAAACAATCTCTGACCCGCAGTAAAGGAAGCCGGACTTAGTGGACTAGATGAACGTACAAGACTGCGGGCAGTGACCTCCAACCTATTGGGTAGTATAGCTCCGGGTCGTAGGGGATAGTGAAGGAGGTCAGTCACATTGCGTGGTTTGGTTTGTCAGCGGGATTCGATCGTAGGGTACCTCTGACATCGAAGACTCGGGATGTTCGGTGCGTAGACATGTGCGCGGGAGTGGCCTTCAACCTCTTGGGAGTCTCGGGTACTGTCCCTTGCGATGTTATTATCATCGGTAATAGATGATAGCAGAACGGCGCAGGAGACACTGAGGGTCCAAGGAGGCTATTACGTTGTCGGTCGTACTACGGCACCTCTCACATCGAGGACTTGCAAGATGTTAGGCGCAATGTCGTGTACGGGATTGGCGTTAAACTCTCAGCCGAAAAGAATACCATTGATGGAGCGTCATGGAATGGTCTTCTTCTAATTTGGAAGGCGACGATTTACCCTGGCGACAGCATCGAACTGAGCGTCCACCATGGCAGCGAGTGGTTGTTGACAAGGGCTGCCTGGTCACGACACTTGCGCATCCGAATTCTGAATAGCAGCGTGTCGCCCGAAGCGAGAACGCACGACATTGTCACATGCAATGATCAATCGAGAAGCTCTAGGTTTGTACTAGCAAGCTATGGTGAGCGTCGTATTTTGGTTAGCAATGGGCAGTCCGTACCTTGCAAAACTTGAGCTTGCCCAGGCAGGACCTCTGGCATGGAAGCGCAGTAGGAGGATGATCCAGGAGTTGACTGGTCACGGTGATGTTATTCCGTACCCAAAACGCACTAAGCGCGAACTTCCGTCTCATCGACGACTTACTCACAGGACTGTACTGGTCATCGGGAGACAGAACCTTCCATTCAGCAACGAAAGCTCTCTTTCTCGATGACCCGGATGGCCCCTCTCGGCTTAATCTTGACTCTCGGTCGCTCTTTCTAGTTGCCAACTTGGCTCAGGACGATATCTATGGATCGTGACCTTTCTGTTCCTGGATCTGCCTGACATGTTGACTCAGGAAGACGAAGCCACTCTCTCCACAGCAGTGCGCCGCTGGTTCGTGTTCCTTAAAATGTGCGGAACAGTAGTGGGCACTGAGATGAAATGATGGGTGAGTCTAAAATTTTGTACGCGCGTTGCAAGGAAGATAGGGGTCAAGAAGAGAAAAGAGAGATAAGTGCAGCTCTTCGAAGCGTGGCCTTTATGTAGGACGCACGAGCCCCAGTGCTTCACTAAGAAAGAAGCACTGAGATGGAGGATTTCCAAGTGAGGCCTATGTGTAACTTTAAGCATCAACGTTCGCGAACTCGTGGAGCGGTCGATTGCTGAGAAATTTTCGAGCAGCGGCTTTATCGGAGGTGAAGATAAGAATGACTGTCCGTGGTGAGGACTTGAAAGTTGAGGCCAACCTCGGACTCGGATCTGAGAAGTGTAGTGGACGAGACAATGATTTGCTTGAAGAAAGTGGCAGTGAGATAGCCATTGATTGCAACGAGGGCGGCGACCACCGAAGCAGTAAAGATTAATGTAATCAACGCAAGATGATTGATGGTGGTAGCATGCGCGTGCTTGCCGACTCGGATGTGTCCGTCATGTGTTTGGAAAGTCAGGCTGCACATATTCAAATATAATACCACTCCCCACGAGGATAATAAGTTTAAACTGTACTACTAGCTACCAAAGACAACATTCAGACCATCTGATGCTCAGTGTATACTACAAGCTCGTATTCTGATTTATTGCAATTGATTACGATCAAGCCAGGTGGTCAGCAGACCCAGCACCAGATTTGCAAAGCAAGCTAAACGTTGAAATGAGAATGGGCGGGATGAACGTACCGCTGTTCCGGAGAAACCATATGGCTCAAAGTTCCTCCTCCCATGCCAGACCCATCACAGATAAAGCCCATCATCATCCGCGAAACCCACCCAACAGCTCTTTGATTTCCACAACCACAGCAAACCATGTCCTCGCTCAAACCACAATTCAGAGAAGGCGAAGCCGAGTTTAACGTTCCTGCTGCGGGAAAGCCATGCAAGACTTGGTACAAGGTGTATGGTACACTGCCCCATCCACAAAACCCACCTCTTGTAGTACTTCACGGCGGTCCTGGCGCGACCCACGAGTACCTTGACATCCTCTCTGAGCTTACACGTCTCTTCGACGTACCCGTCATCGTTTATGATCAACTCGGCAATGGGCGCTCCACCCATATCCCAGAGAAGAACGGAGATGTCGACTTCTGGACTGTGCAGCTCTTCGTCGATGAGCTGCACAACCTTCTTAATCACTTGAACATCCACGACAATTACAACTTACTAGGGCAGAGCTGGGGAGGGATGCTGGCAGCAGAGTTTGCAACGCGCCAGCCGAAAGGCCTTGGGAAACTAGTGATTGCTGACTCGCCAGCAAGTATGAAACTGTGGGTTGAAGCCGCACAAGAGTTGAGGAAGGATTTGCCCCAGGAAGTGCAGGATGCGTTGAATAAGCACGAGGAGGCGGATACAACAACGGATCCAGAGTACATTGCCGCGACAAACGAATTCTACAAGCGGCATTTGTGCAGGCTCGACCCGATGCCTCAGCCCCTTGTGGATGCGCTCGCATGGACAGAAAAGGATCCAACTGTGTACTTCACCATGTAGGTGTTTCGTCCATTCTGAGGTGCGCATATTCAACCTTTGAGGCATAGGAACGGACCGAATGAATTCCACATCACTGGCTCTCTAAAGACGTGGAGCGTCATTGACCGGCTGCCCAACATTCAGGCAACGACGTTGCTCATCAACGGAAGATATGATGAAGCACATGACATGGTTGTGGAGCCATACTTCAAGCACATCCCGAAGGTGCGATGGATACAATTTGCGGACTCGGCACATGTCCCGCAGCTGGAAGAGACGGAGAGGTTTATGCAGGTGGTCTGGGGCTTTTTGCGCGATTGATGCGCCTGGAAGCAAAGAAGCAGCGTAAAAGAAATGGCGTCTGTCACAGAGAAATTAAAGTGTATGATTGGGTATGCAGCGGATGTACAGATAATGGATTGGAGCCTCCAAACTGCAAATCTATTCATCAGTTCATTGTCTGATTTGTTGAGCGCTCCAGTAGTCGTCAGAGCCTATCTAGGAGCTGCAGAGTTCTAGCTAGTGCAGAGCATAGACGTCTTAGTTGTGTGACGTGTCACTAAAAATATAAAGCTCACGTGATATACACGGTCGCGTGCCCTTCATTTCGGTTCAACGTTCAAGCAAGGTTGAAGTTCTAAACTTCGTTCTAACTCCTCTGCAGCTTCTGCTTGACAACACGCCGACTGTGCTCGATACAGCTCTCGTTCCTTATCTACTGCGGAACCAAAACCATTGATCTGCCCCAGAGGCAAGCCCGAATCGATAAACATATTGGTTCAGATACCTCTGTCATCCATGATAGGACTCACACTTTACGATGTCCTTGCAATCCCAACTACCGCTTCTACAGATGATGGTTCGCATTCCCAATTCCCTTCACAATTCGGATGATGTAACTTTCAATCGCAGTCAGGAAGGCATACAAACTGAAAGCTCTTGAAACCCACCCTGATAAGCTCGAACCCACCGTCTCGGAGCAAGAGCGCCGTGCTGCAGAGGGAAGGTTTAGAAATGTATGGGTGGTCTGGGCTTGGTGCGGATACTTACTCGATGCAGATGCTGATAATATGATTTTTGTTGCAAGGTATGCGACGCCTTTGAGGTGCTTAGTGATCCGATAAAAAGGAAGGTGTGTGCTCGCCAATGCTTATGCCTTTTGATGAGTGCTGACGTGTGTCCTAGGCCTACGACAACCGCATCCACCTTGCTCAGAAGAACAAGAAAGTTTGGGATGAGAAGCACGACAGGCGCGTCATGGAACGCGACCAGTGGGCACGTCAAACCAAGGAACGTAGCGAGGCGCGTATGAAGGAGCGTGCGGACTTCTATGAGAGCCTCAAGCGTATCAAGGAGGAGAAGGAGCGATATATGGAAATGGTCGAGCGATTCTATCAAGAGCTGCGTGAATGCCACCCAGAGTGGGAGTCGCGGAGGCAGGCAGTGCTACAGGTACGTTGCTGGTATTATTCATCTGCAAGTTCTAATCCAATTATTCTATCTGAAGCGTAAAGAGATGGCGGACAAAGGTCAAATACCGCGGCGACACACAACTCGCATTTAGCAGCACGACCTCGACGGACAGTTTTATCTTATGGTTCGGTTCGGCGGACACCTTGCTTTATTTATCTCCCGACGCTGGAGTCTTTATTCGTGGTGTTGTTGTATTCTATACCAATGTTCGTTCGCTTGCTTCTGTGATTCCTTGTTGTTCCATTTGTGTTTATTCGCTCATTGATTTGCCTATGTTCTATTTCCGTGGACATCTAGTGACAGGCTGCTGTACATACGGAACTCCAGTCTGTCGGCTTAATACAATCTCCATGTCATTACAACCCCAATGAACTTTGTCTACTCTTGGCAATCTTCCCTACATCATCCACCGCTCGTGTCAGCTCATTCAACCACTCTTCACTGTTCTTCGCGACGCAGCTCAAACTTTCTACCACCGGCTCGTTCATCGGAGGCCCATCCGGGAAGTTCTCCAAAGGGTGTCCAAGCTGCAATTTGTCTTCCATCTCCCTCGCAATCGCAGCCCTAGTTCTCCCATTCACAAACGTGATGTACCTCAGTTCAGAGTACACACGCTCGTAACATGCATTAAGGTGTTCTAATCGCTTCAACACATCTGGGTGTGTCTCTACCATTGTGGTGGCAGAGAGGCCTCCACTTTGCTCTTTGGCACTCAACGCAGAGAGCTGTCTGATCTCCCCGATCCGGGGGTGTGCGATGATGAATTCTGCCTGGTCGTCTACATTCCACGCGTGGATGATAGCGATGGCACGTTCGATGAGCGCGTTGGTGGGGTCTATGGGTCCAAGAGGTGTATCCCGGATGGATTGGAGGAGCTCCGGGACAAGTTTGGAAATCAAGATATCAGAATGTTCGAATAGTTGGGTGAGGATGCTTGCTAGGTCAGTCTGATTTTCGTACATATCGCGAATAGTGTGTCAAAATTGGAGGATAAGCGATGATCGATAGGGGCCCCAGTGACAACCCGTGGTAGATGGTGGTCAGACGTGAGGGAAACGTGGTTAGGTCACCAGGTGCGATAGATTGCAGACAATTGGGTTATACTTTTACCGAATCTGCAGCGTACTGGAGTGCCTTATCATAGAGCCATCTTACCGCTCAACGCAGTGACTAAGTCGGGCCGGACCCCTGAGAACAAATGAGATCATGTCCTAGTGACTTGCAGCAAGTTGCGCCCAACTCTCCATATATAACGACGGAGTACTGCATTCAAACTACATCCCCCCGCTTCTATTCATCTCCACATTCATAGGCATTCATGGCCCAACCATTCGTTCTTCGCTGGGGCATTATCTCGACTGGCAGAATCGCCAGTTGCTTCGTAACAGTGCGTTCGAAATGTCCGTCCATATCTCTTTGTAGTTGACCTAGTGCGGTTTAGGATGTTCTCGTTGATCCAGAAACGTTTGTATCATTTTGTTGTCCATCGTGGAATCCAATGACATTGTTCAATGCAGTCGTAATGTCACTGATGTAGCGCACGAAGTGACTGCCGTTGGGTCGCGAAGCGTCCAATCAGCGCAGAAGTTTATCACTGAATTCGCCAAGGGTGATCAGTCCGAAATCAAAGCGTATGGGAGCTACGCTGGTGTCTTTGCAGACCCGGTAGGTAGAATGTCGTCAAAGTAGCAATTAAGCTAACGGAATGTGGGGTAGAACGTCGATGCAGTTTACATTGGTGCGACTCAATTTCAGGTCTTCGTCGATCTGATTCTCGATTCACCGAGCATTATTTAGGCACACCTCATACTCTTCACTATGAAAACGCACTCGACGCGATAAAAGCAAAGAAACACGTTCTGTGCGAAAAGCCAGTGACCTCAAACGCGGCCGAGCTTCGGTCGCTCCTTGCAGCTGCAAAGGAGCATGGAGTATTCTTTATGGAAGCGCTCTGGACGCGCTTCCAGCCTCTTGCGCTTGAAGTCAAGAGAATTGCAGAAAGTGGTGTATTAGGCGCACCAGTGGCTCTCCAAGCTGACCTGTCAGTCGATTTTGGGCTTGATAGTGAGTATTGTTGCGTTATTTCACGTTAGTCAGACTTGATGGGGCACGGCAGAGATTCCTAAGACCCACCGAATCTTGAATCCCAACCTTGGTGGTGGTGCATTACTGGATTTGTAAGTACACAATGTAAATCTTATAGCGGAGAGATTCTGACCTGTCATAGGGGACCGTATCCTCTTATTTGGGTAAGGCAACAGGATTTTTCGTTCAGTCCTTTAATGACAATCGCAGGCCCTGCTCGCCCTGTATGAACACCCTGAAAACAAAGGGGCTGCTCCTAGCAACGTTACTGGAACAATGTTGAAAACTCCTCTGACAGGGGTCGACCGCAGCACCTCCTTCATAGTCACCTTCGCTGAAAAGGGGCTGGCAGCACAAGCAATCCTGTCGTGCAACCTCAACGCAAATACCTACCAGCCCGGCGTTGTAATTCGGTATGAAAAGGGTACGATCACGATCGCAGCCCCGATATACTGCCCGAAGAGCTTCACCGTGCAGTACCTTCAAGGCGAGAAGGTGACAAAGGAGGAGACGAGGCAGTTCGAATACGTCGGCAGTGGATGGCATTTCCAGGCGGATGAAGTTGCGCGGTGTGTGCGTGACGGAAAGAGTGAGAGTTCGCTTTGGGGACATGACAAGAGCCTGGTGGAGATGGACATCTTCGACGAGGTCAGGCGACAGGGAGACTATAAGTTCCCATCCGGTGTGGAGAAGGTCGTGTAAGAGAATCTAGAACAATCTGCATTGTTCACTCGGAAGTACACCTGCAATATATACCATGCGCATTGCGCCTTGTTGCTCCTGATCTTTGATTTTGTGTACACGTGACCATCATGACGCGAGTTGCGCGTTCAATACAAACAAACAAATATTCAGAACATATGAAACTGTTTAGATCTTGCCAACCGCCTGCTCAGTCAAAACGTTATCAGAAGTAACCCACTAAGAGTATTCTTCATATTTATCCAGGATGAACAGAGTCTCTATTGTCTCCACTACTGCCGCTCGAGTTATCATCGCTGGCTTTGTTGCAGCGGTCTGCTTCCATGAAACTGTGGTTCCTCACACCCGCCGCGTCCTGCAGAAGGCAAAGGAGGGTTCCCCAGGTCTCGCCATATTCACAATATGCATTTCTACCTTAGCACTTCTCCGCGCATCCGATGAAGTGGCTTGCAAAGTTCTGGGGCTTGCAGAAACCTGTCCGCCGACTAGCGAAGAGCATTCCTTGGTGACCGCTGTTGAAGATCCTCGCTCTCCTGATTTCTCGCACGACGACTCTAACGATTTCAAAACCCCTTTGTCGTCGCCATCCGTCTCACCTCCATCTCCTAAGAACAGCTCGGACAGTATCGTGACCCTCGCTACCGCCTCAACTGTCTCCAAGCTTGGCAATGTTTTCAGAGATATGACGCCCAGTCCACCGGCGGGCAACACCGATGATAACGACGCCGACTTGGCGATACGCCAGGTATGATAATCACTCTTTCTAAAGGTTTTGGTAATAACATTTTCTTCTTAGTGGGCATTACAGACAGTGCCAGAGTTCGGTACCCCCATAGCTTACGCTCACGCTCCTGAAAGTGTTCTAAACTCAGTCATCAAGCGAATGAAATCCCTCTCACTCCTAGACCGCCGCTCTTTCCCCTCAACTCCGACCCGAGCTTGAGACCGCAAGTTACCCGTCAAAGCCTATATGCATCCCACGTTACTATTACTCGACTCTTTGACTTCCACAGACTATAACCCGTGACACCGGCCTGCATTTGCCCTTTCAAAACCCTACGCACCCAGGTTACTTCGCGCCTCTTTCCATCGTGTCACCTTCCATGTTCTAATAATCGAGGGCGCAAGCGTACCGAAATAGCACGGAAGCCGGGTTCTCTTCTGGAGACAGAGGAAGTATTGTATTTCCTTCAAACGCCTTATCTTTACAACTCGACAATGTATTAAAATACACACGACACTTTGCGCCTTGTACTATTACACGTTATCGATCATGTATCATCAATCGTGAATCTCCACGACCGCTTCTGTAATACTGGGGAATTACGAACAATCAGATCACCAAGGCAAACATCAGATGCAGCGGGTTCAGCCGTCTGGTATTAGTAACGGCACACTTACCAGCTAGTGTCCATCCCTTGGACACCAGAGGGCAAGTGCGCAGTTGGGTAAAACCCAAGAAGAGAAGACTCGGCGTCAAGACGGCGACAATCACTATAATAGAGTGTCTGAAATCCCTAGATCTACGACGAACAAAAATATAACATCCAATGTCAGTAAGATTCTTCCTTGACTCCAGCCCTTGTCTGCCAGTCGAGTGCGTTTCTTGCCACCGTTATCGCTAGCACACAGTTGCGCTGGCCGATTCGCAGCAGTTCATATGAAACGTGAGGCAACGATGATCGATTGCCTGCATGTAGATCATGGGAAAATCTCGAGGGGGCTGCGAACATCCAGCGGCCAGGAGTGAGGGAGGCGGTGGATGTCAATTGAGTGCTGCTGATGGCTGCCTGCAAATAGAGTGGTGGGTGTGGGCAATCTGCGTGGGAGCTGCTCCATTCTCCTTACACTGAGCTTGAACTTAAATGATGTTCGCTCTGAACTTTGTATTCAAGGTTCGAAGTGAATTTGCACGTACATAGATATATAACTCCAGTTTCGTCCCCACTATGTACATAGTTGAGTTCTGTGTCGTGTGATAAGCAATACCAAGCATTAGCCTGGACAAGCCTGGACCGACCGTTACTAGGCTGATGAGACCATTGCTGGGTGGACGCGAATCTCGGCCAGCGGTAGTTCAGTGCATCACATAGAAGAAATATTGCATGGCTCAACTGGATGAGTGTACCGGTTCCTTCCCACTTCCAAGCACTTGGGGACCGCGCATTCGTCATGATACAGAAAATCGAGCCAAAAATCATGGTCCATGCATTCATGCACAGAACACCCGAGTCTCTCATGCTGAGGGCGGACCACAAGCTGCAATGATGGCTCATAAGTATCAAGTCGTGCGACTCGCGGAACTCACGGACTTGCCAGTCGTTAATCAAGGTACCCAAGGCACATCTTGATCAAGGGGGCGTTGGGGTCATAGTTGAATACAGCAAGTGGGGGGACTCCTGGCACTCCGCCACGTCCAACGACCTCGAAAATTTGCCCCGCTTGTTTTCTTCGTCTCTGGCTGGGTATCACACAAATACTAGGTCATTTTGAATCCGATTCGTTACTAGAACCTGGACGAACTCGATATCTTGGCCCGAGCTTCGGTGAGTCCATCTACTTCCGGTCTTGAACAGAAGTTAGAAGTTCCGTTATTCACGCCGCAGTCACTACTAGTCATTTCGCAACCCTGAAGATGGGATTCAGACAAGGAGCTATCCTTGCATCGTGCTCTTTTTTCCTTGGTGAGACCTCAACTCATGTCTCCGATGAACCTAACTCCGTCCTTCCACAACAGGTGTACTCTTCATATGCTTCTTTGTTGATTACCGCATTCTGCATCAAGAGTTGACAGAGGAGATTATTGAAGACGGTTTCCAATTTTATGCCACATTCTTCAATGCACCACCCGCAATCAAGGTTTGCCTTCCTTTATGAGCAATGTTAGGATGATGCTCACCGTCACAGGCGCTGCTACATGGCTTCATGGGAGTTGGTATTTTGGGGCTCGTGGCGAAACTGCATAAGTGGGATGAGAGTGCCATCTTTTTTGACGGATCAAGTCTGGGTAGGAAGCCAAATCTTGACTCGCTCCAATATACTGCTCAATAATTTTATGGTGTGATTAGCGGCATACATTTTCGCAGTAGCTGTCTACCTTGCAGTGACAGTTCCATCCCTGCGAACCATTGTCACCCCTGTAGAAGTCGATACACGGGCGGACCGTATCGAAGCTATGCAAATACTCGCAGCGGGTAACACCATTATGATGGTAGTCCTTACTGCCATTCTTGTACTTCAGGTAATGATTGAACTTTTTCTGTCGCTTCCATCATGCGACGCTCGCTTTCCCGCACGAAGCTCGTCTGTCCCCTTTTATTCAGCCTGCCTGAAAATATTTATTTATAATATTTTCTGCCCGAGGGCGCATCGCGGAACCCCGTTCCATTCCTGTGTTATCCACCCAATATCTATTTCTAATGTTTTTTTCTTTCTAACAGGGCGGACAAGAGTACGCGCGCCGCGCAGAGGTGAGAGAGCTGGCGAAAATCGAGGAGGAACTGAAGGCCAAAGGGAGTGCCAGTGCTGGGAAAGCCAAGAAGGAGTAAACGCTCTGCTGGTGTGCGAAACGGGAGGACAGACATACTCAGTCAAGGCGTTCCCTGGCTATGGACACTGTCATTGTCCATCCAAATTCCGCATCCCGGTATACGTTTGTCATCGGACTGTCTTAGGAACATGTTAAATGGTGATCCTTTGCTGCTCTGCCGTTTCTTTTACTAGTGTAATGGTTTACTATGATAACCAAGTACTACGGTAGTGCTGTTACTTGATTAGGTTGTGTGTACTGCGTAATTAGTGGCATCAAATTATACCCTCAAAGTAGATCATGAAAAGTCTTAGCATGTGACACCATGTCGTTCAATGATTTCGGAGCGGCCACAGCCTGGGGTGAACCTGAGCAGCAGCCTGGCGACATAGTAAGGGATGCGATACGGAAGGAGAAGATTCTCAAGTCAGTTTTCCTTTGGAACTTCCCGACTACAACTTGAAGTTTCTAATCACCCATATCCACAGAGAGATTACAGCCGCACAGGGCGATTTGCAAGGTACTTGCTTCCTGGGTATCAATTTACACAGCCGCCAATCTCGCATCTTCAGCACTTGTTGCACGACTACACGGCGTCCAGTTGGACGTTGACAAACTCACCTCCGAGAATTCGACCTTGCAGATGTATATCGACAACCTGACCATGCAGATGGCAAAGAGGAAGTAATACTTCCAATAGCGTCTGCTGTCAATGCGATGTGTATGTATGTAAGTCATAGTTCGAGCTCTTGTGCGCCACCCGCTGTTAATTTTTGTCACCAGAAGTACTGCCAGAATGACGATTGGTTATTTCTGCGAGATCATTGGATGTTGATTTCGCAGAGTGTGTACTTCTGAGGCCCCTGCTTGGATTACAAATGATCTGTATTGGCGTTCAGTACGGGTTAGCCAGATCCTGTAGAACACGTTCAAATTCGGAACAGGTCGAATGTCATGCATGTCATGTTTGACAGGGTGTGTTCTCGCACTGCTATGACCAAAATGCCGTGACGCAGAGGTCTTCTATCACGGCTGTACATAGCCCTCCTGAACGTACAATCCTACCGTGATTGAATCAATTCATTCGGCAAACCGAACAGCAGTGCAGATACGTATCTTCTCGAAGTCGCCGTACTCCGCGAGCCTTCAATGCTTCAATCCACGATCCACATGTTTTCTTGTGGTCAGTAGTGACATGGACGGTTACGATACAACTTTCAATGGAAGTCAAGTCCACACTCATCACATTGATTTGCAGGTCCGTAGGCCTGTCCAAGCACAGTGTTTGCTTTGTTACTTTTGGCCCATCAGCTGGATTCACGTCACTATTGAACATGTTCTAAGGCTCGTTGAGATCTGGTCCAAGATCAAGTATGGTCCTGATCAAATATCTTGGTTCTATCATTGTCGTTCTTCTCGTCATTGCGCAGTAAAAGAATCTCATACCTGATTCTCCAGTTTCATGACGGTGAGGTTGTCTTGTTGGGCTGTGTAGAACTATCACTTATCCGGTTGGGCAGGCACTCTCGTTGGCATGTCTTCTCCGACGAGTCTCAACAGCATCTGAGCCAAAAATACACCCCTTTTGACAAGTTACGTCGCTTTCTTCCCGCAGATCATAATTTTTTCGAAGCCATTCGTGCTTGACGTTAGACCCCGTCTGTTCCCTCAGGGACAGGCCCTGGATTTGCTTTGACTGTAACTCAACACTTCCAGAAACAGAGGATTGGTTCAAAGTAGCTCAAGGTGAATATGAAATATCCAACTCGGACGGTTATGTTCCCTTTCACTATCTGGGACTTGCTCCGAAACTCGCTCAGGAATTCTGTACGATAGGGGTGCTGTAAGAAGGGTTAAGCAATGCCGCTTGAGCCTTGATGAAAGATATTGCTCTATTCTTTTTGCTGCTCGTGTAAAATTAATCACTTCTCTCGCTATCTTTCACATTTGCTGCATCCCATCTTTACGAGTATAGGCTCGCTCCCGCAGGACTGCAAAAGGTTTGGAACTTTGCGCCCTTGTCATGCATTTTCCCTTCAGGTGGTCTTCGTCTCAAAACATTGGAGAAGTACTTGAAGGCACTGTTGTGGAGCTCGGAAAGTAAAGACGGGCTATCAAGGGTCCATGCAGAGCTAAAAAAAAAGTACACGACATATGAGAGAAATACACCCCCCATCTTCCTTCTGCAAGATCCGTAAACTAACTTTGCTGGACAGACCAAATTCATATGGCCTATCAAGCACTCCACAAGCTCGCCTTCTTTGCATCCATCCTACACGGACGCCCTCGTAATCACCGCCCTTTTTCCCCCCATGCCCTGCTACTACAATGGGCACCTCCCCCTCAAGCGCAGCCGCGTTGTCGACTGTCCTTCGCTATCCCTGCAATTCGCAGGGGGGAAGTAAGTTCTTCAGGTAGTCCGGTATCTTGAGCACATGATGGCGCGCTGGTGCTACCGATCTCGCCGTGCACACAACAGACATCCGGGTTGCTTGGATGGGCACGTGGGCGCTCGTCTGGGAGCAAGCGCAGCGTCTTCGA
Organism: Suillus paluster; assembly: GCF_016628075.1. Classification (NCBI taxonomy): domain Eukaryota; kingdom Fungi; phylum Basidiomycota; class Agaricomycetes; order Boletales; family Suillaceae; genus Suillus; species Suillus paluster. The sequence goes on from NW_024537572.1 coordinate 653,909, forward strand.
CTTCAGTGCCAACGCTACTTGCATACCATGTCTTAACAATTTCTGCTGTCCTTGCGTAACTACCAGTGACAGGGTCAGTTGAAAACAGCCTACATGTGCGTTATGTGTGACTCCCTACTGAGGTCTGAGGTTCCAAGCGAGTTACACTTAGAATCTAGCGGCCGCGCTAAGAGCTTAGAGCAATGACGAGATACAGACGAGAGCTTCGCCGGCCTCAAGGTGAAGGGATCGCCGAATTAAAAACAAAAAGGGCTTCCTGCCCTCGGGGAGAAACAACATGCCTTCTTGTCCCATGTGTTTTTTCCTCTCCCGGAAGGAAGTTCCATGCGGTTTAAGCGATGAAGCAGAAAAGACTCCAAGACGAAGATCGTTACAACCAAAGGAGGCGCGCACACCAATACCTTTCGGCTCTTGGCAGTTCTGTCAAGACCCAGGAGCCCGGCGTCACACTGCAGCGCTTCGCGAACGGTATCCTCGGACTTGGACGGGGGAACGTATACCTCTCGCCGAGTCTCGGGATTAGAAAAATCATCATGCAGGTCTCCACGGCCGTCATTGATCGGACATGGCACGAGGACACCATGTCCACAAATGGGAGACGATTTGTAACTGCCAGTGGCATGGTAAACGGGAGCAAACGGTGCAAGCCTCGATCTGTCGCCAGGCTTAGCTGTGCTTCTCGAAGGATTGTGGTCAGACAGAAGGACACTGTGTTAAGTACAAAAGCAGACATAACCGTCACACTTAGCAGGCCCGACGGGGTAAGGCGGCGGAAATTCCCTTGACCAGAGTGCCACAAAGCTTTTGTTAGTCCGCCGGTACGGTGTTACTTCCTAAAATCATCCACTGTGGCAAGCACTGGGAAGCTGCCAGCAACTGTCTTCAGCTGTCTCCTCGCATCAATTTTCCAGCTGCTGCTGCCGATCACTGCTATCCAACGCTGACTTCTAAATAGTCTGGACTCTGGAGGCACGCAGCACTTGTCGCGGATGTCATCACCCAGAGTCAAAATCCTTCTCACTTGGTGCAATGAGAATGGTATCCAAATGGATCCCAGAATTCAAGTTCTCGAAAGTAAAAACAATCAAGAGTTAGCCGACAGCACGGAAAGTTCCCGCAGTTCCTCCTCGCGTGGTCGCGGGATCAGCGTGTACTCACTCGAAGACCTCATTGATCGTTCCTGTTCCCGTGAGTGATCAGTTTGCATATGCCGGATGGTTGCAATTCCCAAACCACTGGTTGGCTGGTGAATCCTACAAACGAAGATGCTGTACAGTTGAGACTTTCTGTCAGTATTTGGTGTTATGCGAGTGGGCTTGGGTGCTCCACCTTTTAGCGCGGAGAAGTCGATCGAGAACAAACATCACACCTGTTCCTTTTAAAAAATGTCGCCAATCCCTCATTCTAATTGTTGATGTAGTTGTACGCATTCCGAAGACAAGTATTCTCTCGACCAAGTCATGCTTCCTCTCCCAGGGCATTACCTCTGCACCATATGGACATGGTGCGCATCTTGCGTTGGCTCTCGCCCTGTACGGTGAGATGTACGTACCCTTCCTATGCTTCCACAACTTTGTATTCAACTTTTAGCTCACTCGCGTATTCTGCTCCGCTCCTTCACCCCGATTCACCTGCTTCCCACACCGCTGTCCGACGGGGCTTCTCGTGCTCTCACAACCTTCAACGACTATACTTTACACAAAAAATTAAATACCTGATCGAATGAACTAACCGGTTGCATGTCGCGTGACACATTGTAACGTTCCCTGGCTCTTGGATCTGGGTTGCTCCTATCCGAATCCACTACCTTGGGGTTTGTCGTGTACCAAAACCGCTTGTTTCCGCCATGTTTCATGCTGCGGGTGTAGTTTGCGAGGTCAAGATTCCAGATGGTTCGGATACCTCCAGAGCCTACCGCGGGAAACTGTGGATATAGCCATATTCTGGGGTGTCGAGGACGTCATCAACTTCCGGTCCTGTGTATGCTCAAGCCGCGGATGCATAATTTCCTCGCAAAGTGCCATTGGAGATGACGTTGGATCCACTTGCTCCAGTGCGGAATTTCCCGAGTGTGCTCCGTCTCACCAACTCCTGGATGGTAAGCGAGCTCGGATGTGGCTTTCCTGTACGGAGGCCGAAATGGAGCTGGACGGCTTAATGGTAAGTGCGCCTATTCTGTTGCCTCTGTCAACTTAATGCTTGATACGCGTTTTGTGTTGTGGAGGATGCTCTTCGTTTCGAATGCTGTTTTATTCTTCGGTCTTTTGCTCCGCTTTCATGCTTTGCTTCTTTTTTCAATCGATGTGCTACCCTTGCGAGACGAGATTGACTTGTATGATGATCGATTCCGGGATGATCCATACCATTATCGCCCAGTCGGGAAGTCAATTGAAAAGGGTTCGTTGTATTACAGGATTGGACCAGCGTGCCATGAATGCATCATCTTGATACAGTCGTGACTGATGGGTGTAGTGCATCTCGAGGCGGCCATACTGTCTATACTCGGGCATGCACCTTGGCGGCTTGGCCGACTGATGCGCGTGCTCCACACGAGCTCGCTAGGTCATCATTTCTACTACCTACCATCTTCGTGGATCACCCGCCGATGATCGGTGTCATTTTCCACGACCCTTTGACTTCCATTCTCCCATATGGCGCGCACGTTTTTTCACGTCTCTGCTAACTTTATGAATTTTCCTTATCTTCTGTGCACACCACTTTGCCAACACGCCTTCTCCTCGTGTTCTTGTCCAACGTATCTTTTGGCTCGACACTACATCTAGTGATATCTGGTTGCCCAATTCTTGTTGAGACTTCACTTTTGTCCCTTTAAGTCCTAATCTGCGACTCCTAGATGAGTCCTTCGCCTCGGACTTGATCCATATTGAGGTCCCAGAACCAGACTTTCTTGCTTCTTGGAAGAATGAGTTCTTCAGCTCTGCTTGTCATTTGGTTCTCCCGAGATTGGGGGTACGAATTCCACAACGGCGTTACACTTGTTATGCCGGTATTTCATACCCTCTGATGGTCACTCAAGCTCTATTAAATACGTCTATCAGACCCTTTGCTTCTCGTAATCGATTCTCCCCAATCCCCTCTTCGCGTTCTTTGATTATCATGAAGTGTTCTTCCATTCCGTTTCTGGCCCAAAATTTTCACTTGGTCACACTCTCAAGTACTGCCTAGTAACTGATCACATTGACTCAATAGCATGAAATACGTCAATACTACGTCTCCGTCGTGGAACCCACACTATACGCAGCCTTTGGCAGACTTCGGCAAGCGAAGGCTGAGCACGATGTCAGCGTGGTAGTAGGTGGTGGGATCCCACATCTCGATGAATGCAGCAATGAGTTAAACTCAGTGGAACCCTCGCTGCCTGGTTTCTGCCACGCGTACTCCCTCGTGTCCTCCCGTGCGTTTTTAGTGGATTCATATCACGGTCTTTCAATGGTGCCCATTGCTGATGCGTGAGTGATTTTTTTTACTCTTTTTTGGGCTTTGGATCCGTTGCCAATGAATGAATGAAATCGTACATCGTGGAAGTCCATTTTACGTTGGACCCACAATAATTCCTGGAGTTTGGCGTTAACAAGTAGAACTTCATGGAATTATCGTCCGTAACATGCAGCAGCCTGGGATTCTTCCGCTAGCCGCTTCCTCATCATTACTTGAGTGCGGCTTCACAGCTCCCGGCGGCCCAGTTGCTTCTGATAGGCTTCGCGTGCCCCGCATTGCGCTGTCCTCCGAAAGCATCAGTGACCATGCTTCTACGGTGGTTCTACCCGAGTTGGCATCAGCGTTGTTGGGTCATTCAACTATTTTTGGTTTGGGCTTGTACTCACGAGCTTACAAGTGTCCACCTCACTTTGATGTAGTCGGTTCTAGCTTGCTTTGCTTGACGTCTTCGTCGGTAGCGGCATCCCGGCGGCAAGTCGTAATACGTCAGCACGATTATAACTTTAGAGCGCTGCCGGCGGCTGCCTACGCATCCCCCGAAGATTCCAAACTAGACCAAAATTTAGTTCCTTCACTTAATGAAGACTTGTGGATCGGATTGACCCCAAGTGTAGTTGCATGCTACTCACTCATTTATCTTCTTTTGGTCTGGCTCATTTTTTTTTGCTTCCTCCACTAATAACATTTCCAATAGTTTCAATCACACGAACGAGAACCATGTGCATATGGAGGTGAGCATCAAACACTTGGGTTTCATCTTGAACCGACATGCTGCCGACGTGATCACTGGTCTCGAGACAAGGCCGTCTTTCTAGCGCCTTACTCTCCAGTGCTTTATGTATTACAAGGAACGCAAGTTAACTTGTTTTTTGTAGAGCGACTTTGATGTTTGTGTCGAATGTGGATCCCTGGTGGAGTGTGATCATGATCGTGATATTGTCCCTGCTGTCCCTTCCCGAGGACCCTGTTCGCTTCCTGGAGTGGGCAAAGCTAAACTGACGCCAGAGATTGATACCCTTGACATGCGGTCTGTTAGATCCATTCTACCTCACTCTGAGGTATTCAACACATATGGGTCGCTCTCAAACGCCGAGCTCCTTTCCAGGTACGGTTTCACCCTGCCGGAGAACGAGCGCGATATCGTTAGGTTAGGTTACGGCTCGCTCTCCGCCTTGATCAACAGTCTTATAGGTGTGGTGCACTCTTTCGCCGACGGTGGTAACGATGCCGAAATGCAGGGACGTATACGGATCAGGTACGAGAATAAGCGAAGAGATATGGTGGCGGAGCGCTCATTTTTTAATGTCAGAAACTTAAGTGTGCCTCAGGACTGCTGCGTATTGGGTGATGAGCGCGAGATAGGTGAGTACGTTGCGGAACGGCACGCTCCGTATGTTTACCGCATCTATGTTGTAGGCGACTTTGCGAGCCTTTTCTTACGAATATATTCGCGTCTTGCAAGGCTGTGGACCACCGAACCCCGATGGGACGAAACGGGTGATGATGGAATGGTCTACAATGTTCCGTCAGGCTCGTCGCCATGGGCCTTACGGGATGATCCAGATTCTGCTCTTCCCGAGGTCTTCAACATCAACGTCGACGGAAAGCTGACGCATGCCCTGTGGCTTTTCTGCGTTCTTTTCGCCATCTGCATACGTTCCCCAGAAACCATGACTAATTTTGCTCACTCAATTTTCCCGAGTGACAATGCGCCTACGCGTCAGCCGTTTGTGGAAGACGTGAAACGGCACCTCCTGGATGTGCAGACTTATGTTGACAATGCGAGGGAAATGAGCGATGATGACGGAGAAGTCTCCGTCTCTGTCTCCTCGGATGCCCGGGACGATCCCTATCTCTCTGCCACTCGAAGACATATCAAAACCGACACTGGCGGAATATTTGTAGATGAAAACAATGACCATGCCAGCGCGCAAGATAGTGCCTGTTTCATATCTAGTCTCCACGCGCCAACCGGCAGGTCTTTGGGCCTCGATCATGCCTTCGACCTTCACAGTGGTAGAGACACAGGCGTCCCTGCCCATGCATACACTACCGGTAAGTTAACGTCAGAACTTTACAATGTCCCTGCTATCACCTTGAGCTCAAACAAAACAAGTACCTTCGGGTCCTTCAAGCACCTCACAAGCGATGGTCTGGAGCGGTCTGCGAAGAAGACCCAATGTGGAGGAAGAACGGCCCCAAAAACGTTTACGGCACTCCAGTCCCCATACCTTGGATAGTCAGGAGGATCTGCCCTTCAATATATTCGGTAGGCGAAGTACAGCCGTTGCCGAAGAAATAGTCAGGACTGGAAGTTCGAGTGCTATTGTGGGTCGCGGAGAGGCGCTACACGCCCATCGGGTAGCGCAAACGCTCGCTCTTACTGTCGTTCACCTTTGCCAGCACAGGATCGGGTCCGCACACATATCCGATCGGAACGCTAGTAATGATGTGACCGCAGCAGAACTGGGAGAACTCCTAGATGTGAGTTCTTCGATGTCATTTTTCATGGATTCTCAATTCGTGTGGGGTACGTCTCGCGAACCACTGGCATGCTGTCTTGTGTGGGTTCGCAAGCCATGGGGTGATTTCTGGTCAGTGTCCGGGGACGTTTAGCTGCGGAGAATGGCGCCCAGAGAAGCCGCATTTATCTTCTTATGTTGCGTTGCCATGGGCTTTCCGAGATTTGCGAGGATGAACGGCATGACAATTGAAACATGGTCATGCGGGCTTCTTAGTTCATGTTATTCTCCTTCTGTTTCATATTATAGTTGGCCACAGCGAATCAGTCTTCACACGGTCAATCCAGTGCATGACTTACGCCTCATACGCTGCTCATTTGGACAGGGTAACCAGTCCTAATATTACCTCTTTGCCAGGAGCTTGGCTCGATGCGTATCCTCGCCCCTTTTATCTACAGGGTAATCACTTCCTGTGTGTGGGTTTCCCTCTCGGATAAGGCGTTGATCGCCGTTCTTCACTTCCTGTGGAGCTGTGGAGTGGGCACCACAGTTTGTGGATCCACCCTGCGCTGTCCTCCCAAATATTGTCTTCGTCTTGGCTGCTTAGAATTTCTCGCTATGACCGCGCCTATATCGAGGCGGAAGCCCGAATTATTTTTGTTTTTTCGTCATCTGAGCACGACGGTTCCAAGCAACATGACGTTGCTAAATCTTATTCAAATGTTACTTCTTCATTGTTCTCCCAGAATATCCTCATTTCAACACGAATCATTGTACTCCAAAGAAGTCGTTAATTCTCATTCTCGCATTGTTCGTTGACGACGCTGGACTCATGAGCGCCCACGTTATGTGCACAGCATCGCTTCATGTCGCCGATCTCTCGTTTCCCTTGCCGTCAAAGACGAGTTACTGACCCCTGTCCTTTTTGTCCTTAATTAGGTAACACCAAGGCATATGAATCGGACCCGAGCGGCGATGGTGCTAGCGCTCAACGAGAAGTCTATTCTGGAGAGCTGCGCAGCCACTTGGGGTGCTCTCCTGGAGAACGTTTCAGGCGATATCAACGAGTGACAGGGTTTCAAGTTTGAGCGGACCATGTAATTGATGATAAGGTATGTGTAGGGTGTTATCAGATATATACTATCACGTCGAACCTGTTCCAGTTATTAGGAAGCTTCTATGCGGGCAACTACATCCGTTTGCTTGAATTTGGCAAGAGAGCAGCATGATATGACAATATTTCGCTCGCTGGAGATACGGTGGCTGGGCATTGGGGGCTGACAAATTGTAATTGAATATTGACATGATCAACTGCCTGCGCGATGCGCCGGAACCAGCAAAAATTCCTCAGATCTGCGGATAACGGTTGAGAATGGTGATCACCCGAAGGAAGAATGGAGGGAACCTGACCTGAACGTACGAGTGTCATGCGCGCTTGTTCAATAAGTGCGTCGGGACCGGACTTGAGAGTTTAACGTCGCGCTAGGGTGTTCCGACGGTTCTATGCAAGATTTCTAACAGCCGCCTAGGTTGATCGAGCCATAGACGGGACGTAAGGAGCTTGGCGAATGAGCTAATAGGACGCCCGCCGATCAAACGATAGTCACCAACTCTCGTATCATATCACACCATTAAGTTAGCTGGTAGCATAGCAATTAAATTCAATCAGCATGGCACAGGCCCCGACTCGGGTGACTCAAGGCCAGAGAGTGGGAGTTGAAGGTACTGATAAGGTTATATGGCGCTTGCGTCGGTTTAGATATCAATGGGATTGATTCGTGGCGTCGGGCGCTACTTGGGAATGAAATTCGATATTTTAGCTTTGGGGGCGGGAAGTTGATGCGAAGGTACGTTGAAAACAGGTTCGAGAATCAATGGTGTGGCAGGTGACTATAATTATAAGTACTCAAATGAGTTGGAGCAAGGAACATGCCGTATCTAATATGAGAGTGCTCGTTCGAGCTGCCAGCGAGAAAAGGTTGAAGGGGTGAACATATTTGAGTAGATGATCATTGATGGAATAACTATGTTTGTCGACTTGGGAAGGTGGCGGTCGGCCTCAGTGGCAGATAAAGTTACACGAAGAAGAGGCCAGGATGAGATGATTCATGATGACCAGGATACGTATTGGCAGGATAAGGGCGGGCGTACTGTAAATGAAAGAGGGGGAACTTCTTTTTTTATGTACTGCCATAGGATACGTTGATATCAGAACGTTTCGGGTTAAACTCAAACCTTGCATCTTATACCAAACTACCAGCTGTCGATTCTCTAGTACGAGGTATGAGACTCGTGTGGGAGTTGGTACTACTAGAGCTATGAGACAAGGTTCCGCCATGCAAGGTTCTCACAAAGTTCAGATACGGCAAAGAACTAACCCAAGGTTCCTGTCACAGGATCGCTAGTCAGGGTGCAAAGATGTTGCAATGTTCAGATGATTGTTCGTTTCCCTATAGCCGGTGCCGGTATATTTGTGGATGTGATGCCATTTTATTGCAGAGTATAGGGCTTCGAGAATTTGGCTGAGTTCGAAGAGGGTCGGCGGGGAAGGATATCTCTAATCCCATTAATGCTCTAGCTCACCGGTCACTCAATGAGCGCCGGGGAGTGCCGACTATGTAGAGGTAGGTAGTTCCACTAAAGGGATTGTTCCTTATCTTCACTGAGAAGAATCAAAAAACAAATATCAAATTCTTTTCTGAGAAAAAATAAAATAATTCCGTAAAATAATTCCTTTAATTAAATCGATTTAATAAAAACACACGATCTCGATCGCCTAGTTCCTAATTCGGTGTTGTGAATGAGAAGGGGTGGGGGACCTTATAAGAACGTTCACAAGAAATGAGGGGATGCGTTGCTTTACTTGCCCTACTCTAAACAATTTTGAATCTCTCCCTAAGAGCTCAAGCTCTACCTACAATTCTAAACCATGGACGTCGACTGGTGCCTTTCCTGTGATCGCAAACTTGTAACTATCTTTTTACTTCTTTTCCTTGATCATATCTAACTTCAACTTTAGCTCGGTTTGGCCACTACTTCTGGTCCATACTGCTCCTCAGAGTGTCTTTCCTATGCTCAACCAGCATCATCATCACCCAGACCAGCTGCTCCAGTAGCTGCACCTAACACTCATCGCATTCACCAATGGGCTGCTGCTATCCCGCCCCATGTACCCGCTGGAGCTCCCTCTTGCCCCTTCTCAGAACATTCTGAGCACTCTTCAGCATCCACTCAATCAATTCGTCGTTCCCCTTCACCTCGTGCCCGCTCCCAGGCAACCCCCAAGTTGATTGAGCGCACCTCTGCTATAACACCTATCCCCACACTTTGCGTATCTTCACCTGCTCAAATTCGCCCTCTTCTTCCCTCGCGCAGCACACACCGCGCTTACTTCAATGGAAATACCGCGTGCAACACTACTGCTAGCATAAGCGAAGCAAGCACCTCACTCACTAGTCTCTTGAGCGAACCCCTCGTGGCTACTCCCGACGAAGGAGACTCCCCATTTGGTATTGGTGCTTTCGTTCGCTCGTGGGTTCATCGCGACCGCGAACATGCCAAGTCTACCAACGAAGAAGTCGTTATAGAGGAAATTAAATCATACTTCCCCCCTTATTCATCCGCCGCCAAGACGACCTCTTTGCCCCGTTCAAAAAAATCTAGGATCATCCAATCTTCTTCCCCTGCCCCCGTTGTTCGCCAAAAGTTCCCCACTACCAAGGTTTCTCTTTTTAATGACCGTGACCGCTCAACGCCCACCGACTCTCACACCCCTACCCCCGTTGTCTTCCCTTCATGCCGGGCTGCCGAGCTTGACTGGGATGATGACGACCAAGACAGTTTTGTACCTCCGGCTCACTACCACCACCATTACCAGCATAACTACGAGTCTCGGCCGCGTGCTGCATCTCCCTCCCCTTCTGATTCCAGTTCCGATTCATCCATCCTCCTAATGGCATCGAAGCGATTGGACGGCGTTAGAGGTCGTCGTGGCGGTCGTCTTATCTGAGGTCCTGCGCGTCTTCTTCTTTATCACTATCGTTCCGCGTTCCTCACTCAGCATCATTCACAAAATCGCCTCGTGCCGATAGGCCCTATTCACGCAATTTGACTTATGGACTTCCTTATCCCCAAAAATCACCTCATAGCTGTTGTTCGTTTTACTCCCGTCCAAAACCCAGGGACGCTCTCAGTGCATCTTGTACACCACTTATCCTTTCGCTGCTGCTCGAGTTCAGCACACACCATCACAGTCCTTCGCTTTTTCTTTATTTTCTTCGCACGCACACACTCCTTCTCACCATACACTTGTATATACATGCATATACACATAGATAGCTCGTTGCACTTGCATAAACACGTCTCATTCTCGACCACCCTGGAATATGGTATTGATTTATTGTACAATAGATTTTGACGCGAGTCAAAGGAATTCATCGTTGAACACATTTTCTTGCGGGAGACCTAAGAAAAACCTGTTCTAAACATGAAGCGTTGGCAAGGGCACTTGTTTTGCTAGTCAAAAGGCACAGAAAAGTTGGTGTGATCAACAGAGGGACGCCCTTATTCATCTCATACGAAAGCGAAGACTTCATTCATCGCTGTCAGTGTCAATTGCGTGCAGAAAATTTTCATTCAAGTCTAAATTGAACGGTGTCACGTATTGAATGGGTGTATTCTGGTTTGACAGTACTCTCGCACTTCGCGGGAGGGCGATTTCCCATACCGCGTGCTGTCTTGGGTAAACGCGGGGTTTCTCTGTCAAAGCGAAGCGAGAAATCGCCGTTAAGGTGCCAGCATGCGTCGGCATTGAAGTCGACGCGGCAATGGCAGAGTCTCGGGGAATCCTGGCATTATGAGCAAGCTACCCACGGTCGCGTCTCGAGGAAGTTGATGAAACGGTTTTGTGCCTGGAGGTGAGAGGCTAGCCTGTTTAGAGTGGGCCGTGTTATGGATGACTATGATATTTCATGGTACGTACGTTTACTGGCATGTGGCCGATCTGAGGGACTCGCGTGTGGCTGACAAGCGACTGACAGGAGCGCCTTGGCTAAGAGCGCCCCTTGGCTTGTGCCATGTGCGAGGTTGGTAGATACGTACAAGATATTACCGGTGAATTGAGTCGCGGATTCATCCGCTCCCTTCAGACTCGAGAAATTGCAACGTTTTGCCTGATTCTGACAGAAGCTTCTCAATTGTTGAGTGAGTTCTTCCGTACGTGGAAGAAATGCGTCCCAACCAAAGACGGATCCTTCCGTGGCGAAGATCATGATACTTGTAGTTGGCCATGGTTGCTGGCATGGGCACTGTTTCGGTATTTCCCGGTTCATTGTCGCGACGCTTTGATTTCAATCCTTCTTTTTTGAAAAAACATTACCCTCGAACATGTTTTTGTTTATTGTCTTCTCAGATCCGCGTCCACCCGCATGGTCACTACTGAGTATCGCCGCGAATAATCGTGGTTAATATGACTCTTGAGGATCTGGCAGTCCGCTTCTCGCAAACCGGTTGAATGATCATTCAATTGAGTAGCTCCCAGTTGATATATAATACGTCCTGTAGGCCTAGACCATTATGATGGGATACCTTCTTTCCGTAATCACTGCGTTGGTAGTAGGGTGGATTCGATCTCATGACGCACTTACACGGCAAGTTACGCTTCGCCTACGGAGCTGTGTACTGCGCAAGGGCGACTCGTTGATGATATGTTCTGTACGCTATATCACAGTGAAACGGACCCTTATTCACGGTGCGGTGACAAACTCGATGGTCCTTGAGTCTTATTTTTGGGGGTCGTTCATCGTCCTACAATTCAATTCTGGAATATTCCGAGGGCTTTCATCGGTTGTATATTAATGAAACTTAACTGAGTTCGTGTCATATTTCACAGCACCGTTCAGCACCCGTCCTCGTCACTTTACTCTCACTCTTTGATGCATTTAGGCTTGAATTTCACTCGCTTTCTCATGGTTCTGATTGACAACATGCTACTGTGATATTCTTAGAATTCAGCCGTTGGATGCGTTTTCCAGACAACTAACATGGGCACGTGTATCAAAAACACTCTAACGACCAAAAAACTCAAGGCTGAATCTTCTCCCACAGAAGTCAGACTACGCATGGACACCCGAGCTGAATATTGGGCACGAGCTAGCCATGTATGCACGTCCACCAACGCCATTAATGACGGTGATAAGTAAGAAGATCACGTTTTGAAAAAATCTGCTGCGCTGATAAGACATTGACACCCAAGGAAATTGGTATTCAGGAGGTCAGGTTGTCAGCCCATCAGCCTTGACTTATATTATCCAAGTACCTGTGGAGCTTCCGAACTACGATCACGTATGCACAACTCAAGTTAAAGACCAGTGTCATGCAAATTAAGATCGCTCTTCGGACGCGGTGGATAGGCTATCCAGTGGCCCGGGTGAGGTGTCGTTCTCGGATGAATCGAGAAATCTGAGTGACAAGCACTGGATCTTGTTCATAATGGGTATCAAAGCTCTGCAGCCCGTCAAAGGTTATTTGAAAAGCTAACTACGGGGGGGTTAGCTAAGTCTGAGAATGCAGCCACTCCTGATGCGCAGCTAGCTCCAAAGTTAGTGATACCACTATCCCGCCAACCGGTGGCGTCGGGGCGGGAGACTGCCTCTATTGTTCCCCCATATCCAATCTTAGAATACCGACTGCGCGCCACTGTGTTCATCTTTGTTCTTGCTATATCGAGCAGTAGGGGCGCTGATAGTTTCAAGCCTGAGTGACTGATTTGAATCGATGGACAATTGAACCTGCTGGAAACACCGAGAATGGAGTGGGGCCTGGAATATAAGATAAGCGTTGCAGGGGCTACGTCCATTATGTCAGCCGTTTCGCAATAGATATGCCACTTAAGTAGAGGTGGCTTGACGGGATTGGAGGAACGAAATACCAGCGACGCAAAGAACCTTCAATGGATCGGAGTGGAACTTTCTTAATAGATTGTTCCTCGTCAATCAAATGTTGCGAACTTGCGTTAGTCTCCTCGAGTGTCTGATGTGGAATTCATGATGGGCCAAGTTTGATGACATGGACTTTCGAGTCAAAAGCTCACCGAATTATCAGATAAGTTGTCGTGGGGGTATGGGACGCCAAATGATGTCATGAGGTGCAATCGTTTGCTTACGCAACGTTCCCGAGCACACCAGCGACTCTTCAGCACAATTGTTTGCGAGCGCGGAGTTAGTGCGATTTGGTGCCCAAGTTCCGGCCAAAGAAGCCTGGAGCAGCTCCCAGCACGTCATACAACTATGCCCGATAGTCAGGGCTGTGTTAGCTCAGGGAAGAACATCGGCATGCCTGTATGCTGCGCGCGTCATGTCTTTGCCAGTGCGCAACAATTTCCCCGAAACCACTTGGCGGTGCCTTGAAACTTTGCAATGGAACCCGACGTGGTCATTTTTGCACATGCGTAAAGTTGGCAGTCCTGGAAAGTTATACATCCATATAAATAAAGTTGAGTGCGCCTGAGGACTGTAACTGACTCCATTGGTCGTTAAGCAGATTGGATGAGTGAAGAGATGGAAAGATTGTGCTAGTGGTCCGCCCCGACCGGAAAAAAAATTAAATACCGGTCGACGGGGAAATTATTGACAAGGGCTGGGAAATACCTCAGAACAATTAGCATCCGTTCCGGAATGATAAACGACGAACCTGCGATGCCTTGAGAGTCGGTGGCTATAGCATGGCATGCACAAACCCCAGTCAATGAACAATTTCATCAAAAAACAAATATTGGGTGACGACATCAAGCCACCTACAGCAAGTTGCGCCTCCGACTGATCGCACATAAGTAACAGGGCGTCGGTAGTGGCGGCGGTGAAGATAAACAAACATCAACCGAGACTGCTTGGCGTTCAATATACCGACGGGAGGAGCATCATTATCTAGTGTCAGACGACACGGCATGCTAACTTTGCTAAATCACTGCGCCAACCTAAAGTTCCAGGAAAATTCAGCTTTTGGGTACTTGGCAAGGGGTTACCAGGTCAGGTGTTGCTCAACTTCGCGCCATCTTAATAACCTCCGCAGTCATCGACTAGTCCGCTTTGGGACCAATTGGGAAGGCTGTCATTCAGGGAACGTTGAGATACTGATAACACCAATGCTCTTTTGCTTGCGGTAAAGCGAATAACAGCGAAACCAGAGTTGGCTATCGCAAACGGCCCGGCGGACGCTATGGAGAGCATGCCGTTGCGACTGTGCGATCACGATGCTCGCCTGAAAGGTGAACCGGTCAGCTCTCGGCTCTATTGAGTTGTTGGATAACTGACTAGCTTTAAAAGTCAAAATTGTCTTTGGCACCCACGTATGTGATGACATGTCAGTGAACATGCGCTCAGACAGTTGGTCGACGAGTGTGGTCTATGTATCGTACCTAGGGCAAATGACGCGACCATATTCGAGTCCCAAAGTGGACTGCTTGATCCAAGTTCATGCAATTCCAAAAGCCTAAGGACACGTGCCATACGGTCAGTTCACTGAGGTCAATACCCAAAAGCCGGAGGTCCAGAGGATGAGATATGCAACGCGAGGAATCCGTCCAACCTCGGCAATGAAATCCGCTCATGGTGAGAGGGCGATAAGGATTATCAAACGAGAAGGTGTCGTGTTTGCTCACTTCCTGATCTTTGCAGGAAGTGGCGCTGATACGGAGGACTTCATACTACGCTGTATCTCGGATGATCTACATCATGGCGGCTCGGAATGAACGTTCGGGGGCCCGCATTACGACGTTGCGTTTTTCAGGGCTGACCTCGGGATGCGGAGGTGGGGCAGAAGAAGCTGATGTATGTGATTCCATGCCAGCGGATGCCAATGACCATGTGCATTGGCCAATGCTTCCATCATAATACTAACGCGATATATGCCAATAGAGCACTAACAGCTCTGCGGATGGGCACCCACGAACGTCCAGCGCTGATAGAAGGACTTACTCCACAGGCCGTCAGCGGTCCACGGCCCTTCTATCAATGTGAAGCCTGAACTCGGGGTGGTTGTGGGAACCTCGGAGACAGTAATTGACCTTGACGGAAACCAAGAAGATAAAGGCACTCACTCAAGGGGAAAGAAGGAAGACCAAGTCAAGAAGGTGTACTGCGGACCATTCAAATTCCACAGCCATTCACTCCTCGACAATCCTGAAACATATCAATAGCTGGCTGGCAACACCAATGACAAAACTCAGAAATAGGAACTTAAAGAATACATTGGGAAAGCAAGGGCATCTTCCAGATAGTGAGACACTGCCCAACTTCCCATCATTTCTTTTTAGGAGCAACTTAGCACGTCTTTACATGGATGACTCCATAAACTTGTACATTCTACAACCAACAATGTGTGCAGACCCAACCGGCAACCGATATGAGACGGTGCTGTTGGTTTGTTAGTGAAATGTACAACAACGAGCCTTTCGGAGTTGAGAGGTCTCGGAGATACATGTTGCAAACGCACAAACATTCCAGCAAAACTACTTGCCCTGCTTTCACCTCTACGTTCGGGATTTCGTCTGCTGCACACAACAATATGATCAAACAACAAGGAGTAACAATGACTTCATTGGGGAGGCGGTTGGAAGCTGGGAAGCAATTAGGATCGACAGTACGCTCAAAGAAATAAAGGACGCTACCCAGGGGGAGGGGGTCCACCAAAGCCTGGTGGAGGGGGGAATGGTGCACCTGGAGGGAAGCCAGGAGGACGGAAGCCAGGCGGGGGGCCGGGCATGCCTGGTGGGGCAAAAGGCATCGGAGGACGTCCCATGGGGGGCATACCCACTAGTAAATTAATAAGCGACACGATTTCGGGTGTGTAGTGATCAACATACTGGGAGGCATCATGCCCATTCCTCGACCAGCAGGCATTCCACGACCAGGCCCTGCAGGCAACTGGATGTAATATATATATAAGATCCTGACCGAATAATTAGCCGAACAAGACGTACCGCATTCTTTTTGTCCTCGTCTACAACTGGAGGAGGCCCCTCGACACTCAAACTGACAACTGTCTCTCCTCGTAAAATCACTAGACCTAGGGTGCGCTTCATCTCTTGCTCAGCAGGTGTTTCAGTTTCTCCCGCCTTTTTTTTGGGCCGAACGCGTCTGAATTCTTCACAGTCCGCCAGGACAAGATTCATATGCCTGTCGAATGCGAGCATTTGACCTGTCAACGCGCGTCCATCATTGATGGTCACTTTAAGCCTCCAATTGATGAGGCCCAGCATTTTTCCTCCTTTAGATTTTGGGGGAGGCTGAAGCACGATAATCAGACTCCATGAAAATACGTTCTGATGGGGACTCACCATGATGAACGATTAGAATTATGGTCTGCAGATGCAGATGATGACAAGAAACGAGATTGAGTTGAAGGACACAAACAATGCCAAATACCCCCTTGATTCATGTTTACCTCCTGCCATGTAACTAATTTTTCAGCCGTTTCTGCTCTATATGATATGATTGCCCAGCACTCGCGCGATCTCTATCACGGCTGAAAATCACTGCTGACAGATTTATATTAGGGCCTTTGTCAGTCACCGGACCAACAGTGATCTACCTTCGGAAAATTCGCCCGACAGTGTTTGGTATTAGAAGTTATTTGAAACACATACAATCGCATTGCTTATATATGGATCTTGGCTTTCTTCCCTCCTCACCGTGTTCCTCGATATGTCAAAGATCCATAATGCATTCACCGTCCTGATGGGTGTGTTCACTGCCTTTTATTATGGATCTACAAATCTGAATACTTCCGCAGGCATACCCACTCCTGTAGTAGCTGCGCCCATGGCAGGTGCTAGCGGCGGCGCGCTAGCCGCCCAGACATCCGCTGCCGGAGCGTTTGGATTTGTCAGTGCAGGTAAAGACCCTCGCACCTTTTCGCGAGTAATTTGCTGAATAATTATCAAGGATACTTGACCCCCTCTCGCATCCAAGAGGAGCTATCCTTAGCTCGCGCACTGCTTCGCTTAACAGAAACAGACCCTCTACCGATTGGTGTAGGTTATCTGGCTTGGCAACTGGAAAAGGATCTCGCCTCTGCTGCTGGATTGCTTAACCTTGCCCTTTCGAACAAAGTTCAGGCCATCTGGCTCGCGTTCGGGAACAGTATAGGCCGATGGATCGACCATGTTCGCTCTTATGATGCGAGTTCCGGCCGAGAGCAGAGAACATTAATATTTGTACAAGTTTCCTCGGTGAAAGAGGCTCTTATTGCCATTCACGACTGGAAAGTTGACGTCTTAGTAGCTCAAGGTTTTTCCCCAACCTCCTTAGGCTTGGATTGAACTTTCCTCTTATGTGCACTCCCGCAGGATCTGAATCTGGCGGTCATGGGCATAGCGCCGCTCCACCACTTCTCACGCTAGTGCCGTCTATTCTGGCAGTGCTGCCCAAAGACGGTCCTTGCCTTCTTGCAGCCGGCGGACTGTCAACTGGTGGTCATGTTTCCTCACTCCTTGCCCTTGGAGTCTCTGGCGTAGTGCTCGGCACCCGATTTTTGATGACAGAAGAGAGCTTCTATAATGAAGTGCAAAAGAAGATGCTTGTCATGGCCAATGCCAACTCGACAGTGCGCACGATGGCATTTGACCGTGCCAGAGGAACTTTAGATTGGCCGGAAGGCGTAGACGGTCGTGCCATCTACAACCGGACAGTGAAAGATATGGATGATGGTGTTGACATCGAAATTGTTCGAGAGAATTTCAACAAGGCAGTACAGAATAGGGATCCTGACCAGATATTGGTTTGGGCTGGTACTGGCGTTGAATTGGTCACAGACATTCAGACAGCGCAGGTCAGTTTGACTAGTTAAATTGCAATGTGCCAGGCTGTCAGCTAATCTATGTTTGTGTAGGATGTTGTTCGAGAACTACACGCGGATATGATGGAACATTTAACTCTTGTATCAACACTTATCGCCGCTTGATGCGGCAGGCCTGTTGGTTTCCGTTAACACAACATAACTACCTTGCCTATTCGGACAGTCGGTTCGCTTATTGTATATCCCTGCAATAATCGTAACGTGTGGGGAAATAGTTGTCAGGAACTCCATTAATGACTCCGTCGGTAACAGTGTGATATGCATTCAATTCAATTCAATGGAACTTATGATACAACTAATCGTGACAGCATGCTCGAGAAGATCCTGGCCTCAGTGGACGATTTCCACCGTCAAGTCGCCCTGATTGATGGAGTCACCTACACAGATATGTCAGGCTAACTCCGCGTTCCGGAAAATTTGAACATGACTTACCTTCATTGACAACCACGCGTTTAATGTGACCAGAGACAGGTGCAGTAACAGCAGACTCCATCTATGGTGAACCAAATGTCAGCAGGTCGTCGTTTTCAAAGCGTTCACACATACCTTCATCGCACTCAGTACTAGGTGAAGAAAAGGCGCTCGTCAGACAGAAAAGTAAACAAAGCCGATCGTTCCTTACCGCAAAGAGGGTCGCCCTTCTTAATCTCTTGGCCCTCCTTCACTCTAACCTCAACTACGACACCTGACATGGGTGCACCCACCGATCCGGGGTCGGATGTCGCCTTCTCCCGCGAAACTGTCTCCACTGCGGAATTCTTGTCCTCGACAGACACAGCCCGAACCTACGGCACAGGGGGCAATGTCAGCAAAATATTCGCATGTCAGATTATTGTTATCGACCTCGCCGTTAACTTCGAACCAGACGTCACGTTGGGCACGTCCTTCCACAACAGGGCCAACGGCCATCAGGCGGATAATCAGCGTCTTTCCTTTTTCGATCGAAATGTGCATCTCCTCTCCTGTGGCTGGTCGCCCCAAGAAGTACCGTGTGGGAAGAACGCTTGAGCAAAGGATAAGTCCATCTTTGAACATCACACGGCGTCATGAGACTACTCACCTGAGATCTCCATATTTCTCAAGGAAACCCTGGTATTCTTCGAAGACCTGACGGAGTTAACATGGCGTCAGAATACGCTCGCGGGAGAACAAGGCACGGACGTACTTTAGGGTACATAACATATGAGGTAACATCCGCATCCGTGATGTGCTTTCCAAACTTGCTGCGGAGCTCTGCCTTGATCTTCTTGAAGTCCAAGGGTGTCATGGTTGCACCAGGACGTCCATCGATTCTTGGTTTGTTTCTAATGATCTTCGAACGAAGTGGCTCAGGGAAACCTCCCACAGGTTGTCCAAGGTAGCCCTGGAAGAACTCGACAACAGAGGAGGGGAAGTCAAGCTGGTCAGCGCGGTCAACAACGTCCTGTTTGGAGAACGAGTTTGACGTCATCCATTGCGCGAAATCGCCAACAACTTTAGACGAGGGTGTGACCTAACAGTTTTGTTAGGGTTTGCACAAAGTTAAACAGGTAATTGCATGCCTTGACAATGTTGCCACACTGAAGGGAACGATTCAGATGGAGTGGGAAATGACGCGCAGAAACAACGCACCAGGTTGTTCGCCTCGATGTATTTCTGCTTGATTTCTAAAATTCGAAGGTTGGGAAACGCAAGGAAGTTACTGGTAAGGAAGACACTCACGGGTCCACTGAGTGCCAAGACCTAATTGCGATGCTTGGAACTATAGAATCGCTCAGCAGCCAATCAAATACATTACAGAGTCATCACTCTCACCATGAGATTTGTGTATTGCCCTCCCGGCATTTCGTGGTCGAAGACACTCGAGTCCGAGGCCCGGACATTGGCTTCGAAGCAGCCGTAGAGCATGCGAACCTGGCTCCAATACAAGTTCAGCGCTTGGATATCGGCATAGCGGATGCCCGTCCCCAATTGCGTTTGCTCAAGTGCCATGCATATGGCGCCCATCGAGGGCTGTGATGTCAGACCAGACATACCTATCGGAATTTTTGAACATCTAGCTCGCCTTCGCAGATGACAATGACTTACTATCAATGGCAACATCAACAATATCAGCACCAGCCGCCGCCGCCGCGAGCATGCTAGCTGCTGCAATTCCAGCCGTGTCATGGGAGTGGACATGGATAGGGATGTCAGGGTACCTCTCTCTGATGGCGCCGATAAGCCTACAAAAGTGTCAGCCTTTGTAAAGTGAATGAAAAGGGCTTGCTCATATACAATTTTGCAGCTTCAGGCTTCAGCAAACCAGCCATGTCCTTGACACCAAGAATGTGTACTCCTTCTTGGACCAACTTGTCAACGAAGTCAAGGTAGTATTCCAGAGTGTACTTGGTTTCCTTCGGACTTGCGACATCACCGCTGTAGCAAACAACGGCCTCAACAACACCTCCTGCCTTCTTGGCAGCATCGATACCGAGTCTCATCTGCAGTGGAGGTTAGTACAGTCGCACGATAATCTGGTATGCTTCGCCTCACGTTCTCTATGGGAATCCGTCAACAATCAAGACTAATCAATAACTTTATCACTCTCACCAAAGTAGTTCAGCGAGTCGAACACTCGGAAAATATCAAGACCATTTTCAACTGCCTTCTTCGAGAAGTCATAGATGGCGTTGTCACTACACAAAATCAGCCAGACATTAGGCAGCAATGAGAGAGCACGTACGGGTAGCTCGTGTACCCGACACCGTTGGCTCCACGAACGAGAGCCTGGAATGGGATGTTGGGAACCAGCTTACGCAGGGTACGCTGTATAAACGTCAGTTCGAGCTCCTCCCACACACTGCAAATCGCGCACCAGACGTTCCCAAGGGTCTTCGTACAAAAAGCGCATGGCGACATCGAAGGTAGCGCCACCCCACATCTCCAAACTGAATGCGTTCGCGAGAGCATAACTGGTCTCCTTGGCGATGTTGACCATCTCAATCGTCCTGAGGCGGGTAGCGAGCAGCGACTGGTGCGCATCACGCCAAGTTGTGTCCATGATGAGTGTTCCGGGGTATTCGCGGACGGCCTTCGCGAAAGCTTCAGGGCCCTTCTCGACGATAATGTTGCGCCATCCAACCTGACAAGGGAACGTAGTGTCAAGGGGTGTGCCATCCGGACCGTCACGGCTCTCGAATTTGGGTATGACAACATCTTCCTTAAGGCCTGGTTCACCGCTCTGGCCTTTGATGGAGCTTCCATTGACTGCAAGATCACCAAGATATGAAAGGAGTTTCTGTGCACGGTTCTGGCTTTGCACCAGCTTGAAGAGCTCAGGGGTATCATCGATGAACTGATGCAAACGTTAGAAATTATGTCCTATAGTCCTTACATGTATGTGATCACTTACAGTGGTCCACGTCTTGCCACCAATGAAGACATCGTGGGTGAGGAGACGGAACAGGAAGGGGATGTTTGTCTATAGGCAGTGTCAGACGCGTTTCCATACAGAGACTACCAGTAAGTACCTTGACACCGCGGATACGGAACTCAACCAAAGCACGCAACATCTTTCTGCGAGCAACTTCGTAGGTGGTGCCACTCACAGTGCACTTCACCAACAAACTGTCGTAATGGGGCTTCCCGGAGCAATAAGTTCAGAATGACTGCAGACGCAGAATACGATTGGAACATACCGTGATCTGTGCACCTGCAAAACCAGAGGAGGCATCAAGACGAACGCCATTGCCACCAGCACTGCGGTACACCTCGATTTTGCCAGTATCGGGCTGGAATCCAGTCGCCGCATCTTCTGTAGTAACACGGCACTGGATAGCGAAGCCACGACGAGTGATGGCCTCCTGAGTCAGACCAAGTTGGGGCAGGGTGGCACCGGCAGCAATTTGGATCTGGGCCGCAACGATATCGATACCAGTAATTTCCTCTGTGTTCCGAGAGTAAGCGAAGCTAGAAGCACTCCAATTTATCTCTAAAAATCGTACCAGTGATGGTGTGCTCGACTTGAATACGAGGATTGATTTCAATGAAGTAGTGCCTTCCCATTTGGTCGACCAAGAACTCCGCAGTTCCAGCATTCCTGTACCCGACACTCCTCGCGAGCTTGATCGCGTCCGCCAAAATGGCCTGACGAACTTCTTCGGGAAGGTGGGTTGCAGGTGCAACCTCGACAACCTTTTGGTGACGTCTCTGGACGGAGCAGTCACGCTCAAACAAGTGAATCGTGTTGCCAACACCGTCAGCAAGGATCTGGACTTCGATGTGACGGGGGCGCTCAAGGAAACGCTCGATAAAGACAGTGCCATCTCCAAATGCTGATTTAGCCTCGGATACGGCACGCTCGAAGGCGTCTTTGAAGTTCGATTGCTCGCGAACAACGCGCATTCCGCGGCCGCCGCCACCCATAGCAGCCTTAATAATGACTATATGCGGCGAAATGGTGTCAGAAAGAAAGCGAAAAGGAGAGCATCAACCGACCTGGGAAACCGTATTCTTTGATGAATGAATCACCCTCCGTGTACGAGGCAACCGGGCCAGGTGTACCAGGTACGACTGGCACCCCGACCTTCATAGCTTGATGGGACCATTCCAGTCAGTATATACGGTACCCATTCTCAAAGCGTTATACCCACCAAGTGTACGCGCTTTTGTCTTGTCGCCAAGACCATCGATAACCTCGGGCGTTGGCCCGACGAATGCGATGCCGGCCTGCTCGACTTTTCGAGCGAATTCAGCATTCTCAGATAAGAAACCGTACCTAGAACATTGTCAGCGATATATAGCGAAGGAGAGATTAAGATAGCGCACCCAGGGTGAATCATGTCAACACCATGCTCAAGAGCAATGCGGATGATATCTTCCTGGGCAAGGTATGCGCCAACGGGGGTCAACCCTTTCCCGACCTGATACGCTTCATCGGCCTAATTGAGGCCCGACGTTGAGCAACAATCGATAGATCAAGTATCGTATCGTATCAAATACCTTCTGACGGTGAGCCGAGAGACGATCCTCGAACGAGTAGATCGCGACGGTGTGCATAGCGAGCTCATGAGCGGTACGGAAGACACGGATAGCGATTTCCTGTAAATGAATGAGATCTAAGCGACACAGGCACCCAGAATGAGAGATCGGAGCGCACCCCACGATTAGCGACAAGAATCTTGGTGAGAGGTCCACTGTGACCTGCGGATTTCCTTCTCATAGTTTGAATGGAGTGCACTGGCGTACCGGGGGCACTTGGAGTGCCCACGAACGTATGTGCCAGCCTCGGGGGGTGGAGGGGTAACTGAGTCGAGGAAGCCATGATGATGCTTAGAAGCCAAAGGAATGCCACAGAAAAATGGGAGACAGTAAAGAAATTGATCTATAGCTAGGGATGGTGAGATGGCAGGACAGAGTCAAGACTACGGAGCTACAACTGGAACTCTGATTATCACCAGTTTGGTGAGCGCTTATTCTAAAATCTAATCGCACCATATGAAATCACGAGATAGCCGTAATCCGCAGTGATCCGTCCACATTGGCAGATACATCCGCTACAACAATGTTTCATCGTCTCGTTGCACGCACGTTTATCTCTTAGACTCTCAAGATTGTGCTTGACTTCCGGGTTTAAGGCGGACCAAACCACTTCATCTCCACTTCTTGTCTCTTAACTCCATCACTGTGGCAGCGCTGTTACTCGCGTGAAACCGCACTATAAGCTCTGACATAATTTCATTGGCCAGTGCTCCGTCTAGATGCTCGGGATATACAATAACGCATGATGAAGTTAAGAAGCTAGCGTGTGCACTTGCTGGCGGTCTATCATTTCCGGTTCGACAATGGTATGATAGCGTTCGCTTGAGTTCGGCTCTCCATCTTCTTCTGGTTGTTCTTCGCTATCGCATACACAATTCCTGCAAAGAACCCTATTCCGATCGCCAACACCGATCCTAATGTTACTGCATCACCAAAGAAGAGCATACCTGAAGCCGCAACAGGGAGTTTGTTAAGAGCTCCGACCATGCTGCAGTTGTCGTCAGCTGTAGCCCGTTAAGAGTACTATGGCCTGTCTCCGTACCTATAGGTGGTACTGCTCGTGGTGCGCACACACCATGCCGTAGAATACGAGATTCCAACTGCAGCCGCACCCGAAAACGCAATAGCAGACAAGAGAACATTTCGTGTCTCAGATGGGCTGGAATAGGTGAGCGTCAATAACCGCTCTGCGGCGCTAGATGACGGGGGCACCAAAAGCCACGTACAAGTTTCTAACCAGGTTCTCTGAGCCCCAATCCTCGACAACAATGGAGAACACCACCAAGACGGGGATCGATAACAGATTATTATAGAACATCGAATCCCAATCCGAAAAGCCAGTGACTTTTATCCGCTTGCGCATCAGAAGAACCTAGATAACGTAGTCAACGTTCTGCTTAACGACATCATTAAGGAATGCGGTCTTACGTAGGAAGCGCTCATCAAGCAGTTCACAAACATCCAAAAGTACCCCACATTCAGTCTAGAAACCATATCTGACACCAGCTCCAAACCGATACCCATGGCAGCACTCGCGGGAGAAATGTTCTCGGAGTTACCTATGGTATTGCTGACATCCGTATATGCAGCCAATATAGAAGAGAACACCTGTCACAAAAATCAGCCCATAAACTTGAAAAGTCACTAGGCCACTCACCATAAAAATAAAAGAGACCATCGTAAGTCCCGTAATTCGTCCACCGAACCAAAAAACTTCACCATATGCCTGCTTCCTCATTAGCCTCGACATGATTACGAGTGATAACAATAAACGCACAATGAGTATAATCGTCAGATTCTTGAAAATCGTGTAAACGGGTATACTGAGGTATTGCTGATGTGAGGCTGCTGTTAGCTCATGCCGTACCAATTGAGACTCTTGCTCAGCAGCACTCACCAGACTCTTCGAACCGGTATAAATTACACCTACTAGCAGGCAGCTGACGAGATACCATGCCTTGGCATCTTGAACGTCAAAATCGCGAAAGGATATTACGCCCGTCTTCTTAGCTGCGATCACGCATGCAACACAGACTACACTCTGCATTGATAGCAGCAGAAACGTCATGTTAAATTGACTCCCAGATACTACGAACTAGACCACGCTTTCAGATAGTGAAAAGGATAAAAAGACGTTGCCTATGACCTTGTTCACAACTGTCATCATGATTGACGCTACACAGTAGCATACGACGGAAGGAACTGTACACCGCCATGCAATTGAGCAAGCAGCACACACAAAAGCATATCAGTAACTAGTAACTCACTAGCGGAGCTAGCATCTCCAGCATCTTTCTGGTTCCTGGTAGCTAAATTCCGCCTCAACTCTGCCAAGTCTTGATCCTCTGAAGTTTCCTTTGAGCTTCCCATGTGCACCTGAAGTCGAGTAGACAAAGCCAAAAAAAATGGAGCTTATGCTGGCAGTGACCAGTCAGAGCGACCCAAGGGACAACGAGAAGGAGGGTCGTAAGGCGCCCAGAATCAAAAAATATTGACAAATTTGTGAAGGAAATGCGCGACCGACCTTAGTTTCATCCGGTGTTTGTACACGTGACGACATAGCTCTAGGGCCGCGGATAAGGCCTAAGGTTTCACAAGCTCAAAACATGCCCAGATTTCAGCTGTCCAACATTGCGATACCGTACAGTCATGAATTAAGTAAAATGTCTACCTATCTACCCCATAACCTGTTCTCGCGTCGTATCTCTTTGCGTCGCGATTGGATAAAAGATTCGGAAGACAATTCACTAGAGGGATCTCAATAATGATATATTTTTGAATGTCAGAGCACCCACCCCAGTTGTTACTTCTGTGCTGGCTCCCCCATCCGACTCGGGACTGAGTTCGGCAGCGACGGTCATAAACCTGGATATACAGGGTAGATCATGAATCAAATACGAGACCACAGATCGGCACCTAC
This sequence comes from Suillus paluster, assembly GCF_016628075.1. Classification (NCBI taxonomy): domain Eukaryota; kingdom Fungi; phylum Basidiomycota; class Agaricomycetes; order Boletales; family Suillaceae; genus Suillus; species Suillus paluster. The sequence continues at coordinate 679,604 of NW_024537572.1, forward strand.
TGTGCAGCATGTGTACCAGCAAGAACTCTCATTGCGTCCAAGTCTGTCTGAAGTTGTTCAAAGAGGTCTGCTGTCTGCCCGACTGCACGCGACATATTCTTGAGATTGGCTGCAAGTTGGCCATATAGTCTGTCTTTTGCTTGAGTGGCATTCATTTAGATACAAGCGAGATCTACTTCGCCAGCTTGTAAATTGTTACAACTAAGCACAAATGATGTGTTCTGACCTAAAGTCATGTGATGAGCCAGTGTATGAACGCGGCCATAGTATCTTAACTTCAAACAAGCTCGAGCTCCTCAAACGTTTGACGCAAACTCGATAACGAACTTTACTGACTTTAAGTCTCATTACAAATGGGTTCGTCGGTATCTATGTCGCATCTTATGCGGACCTTTGCGGACCTATGCGGGCACCTTAGGCGAGGCATATTCAGGATATAAAGGTGAACTGGCTCGTCTGGTGGCCGTATGAGGGATACAGCCGAGAAAGGTTCTCCGCGATAAGAACATGTCAGCCACATATGCAGTGATCAATCTAAGGTGGTTTTCACGCCGCCATGGCTTCACGACGCGTCTTGCAGCAATGCGCCATCGCCATCAGCGTCGCCAGCCTACTCTACAACATCGCCGAGGGTGTAATATCCGTGGTCTTTGGTGTAGAATCATCCTCGCACTCTCTCATCTTCTTTGGCATTCAGTCGGTCATCGAGGTGCTTTCGGCGTCACTCGTGGTTTGGAGATTTCTGAGCGGACTTAAAGCTGGTGAAGAAGGCGACAGTGGATCCAAAGTTAGAATGAGTAAAGACCTGAGGTTTGTAAGATTTCCAGGCCGGTGCCAGTCTTCGTCTACCGACACTCAGCAGGGTAGAGAAAATAGCAACATTGACCATAGGCATTCTCCTCGTGATGCTTGCCCTAGCAGCCATAGGTACATCCATCGCCTCCCTCATCGCCCATGATCACCCCAGTCAATCCAACGCATCCCTCATCATCGCTGCGAGCGCTACTTTCATTATGTTCTTGTTCTGGATTCCGAAGCGCTACCTCGCAAAGGCGCTGAATTCCAGTACGATGAACGGCGAGGCACTTTGTACCTTGTCATGCATCCAGTTCAGCGGTGCACTATTGATCGGTTCCCTCATATACCGTATTTGGCGCGGTGGGTGGTGGGTCGACTCCGCGACTGCCATCGCGATTGCTATACTTTTTGGTTGGGAGGGCTTTAAGATGGTTAGGTGGGCGAGTAATGACCAATTCAATGGCAGCTGTTGTTGTGGACAGGAGGAACGCAAGGTAGAAAAACAAGGCATTCCTGAAGTCGCGCAACAGCCTAGTATAACTCCCCAGCGCTGCTGTGGTGACTCCGGCTGTTGCAAACCTTCACAAGAAGGTAGCAACAAAGTCTAGTAGGTTCGGATTCGTAGTTTGGGTTGTACAATGAGTATTCAGCGAGGTATAAAGAATGAGACAAATGGGAACTATGTACTACACTAGATGACTCTTGCCATAAAGGAGTTCTACCCCACTGGAGTACGACGGAACTAATCGATGGGAAGCATAGTTTGATATTTTACCATCACTGTCCAAAACCATAGAAATCACCGATATTGAATTACGCTCAGGAATGTAGTGTGCGCCTTGTTCAGCCTTATTCAAGGGAATCCCATGACTGTTGGCAATGTTAGCACGAATAGACTTCCAATGAGGTAAACACCCACATCTGAGCCAGATGGTTCAGGATGGGTGTAAGCGACAGTGCATCGCGCAAATGATGCTGGCACAAGGCGCAATGCACGATAGCATCTGCCTTCACAGGAGGTTTGACCTCTCGCTCATAATTCTTGACATTTGCTAACTCGTCACCCTCTATCAATGACCACTTGATCTCTTCAAGTTGCTGATCTCGGTGCAAGCGGTAGCTGTGCATTACCTGTGACGACAAAGTGATGAGCACGGTCACATCCACATAAATTTCATTTACCGCCATTTCCCATGTCATAACCACCTTTCTACCCGGCGTGGAACACTTTCCGCATGCAAAGCGAGCATCCAGCCTGTCCATGTCTTCGCGACGCGTAGTCTTTGGGTCAAGGTTGGCGGCCTGGACAACAGCTGCGGTTCCCCAAAACACATTGATCCGAGAAAAATGTGCGGTGGACCACCTGGAGCACCCAAACTGTTTCGCTCGTAGTAGGAAGAGCTCGTCATTCTGCGGGATGGATGACAAAGAGAAGAATCCGGGCCACAAGAGTACATCGGGATACATCATGAGACGACAATCATTACCGGATTCCATGACGAATACAGCAGTCGCCAACTGCAGCCAATCCGAGCCCTTTTGTTTGCCACTATCGCCATGGTTTTCTGGAAAGCGGACCAGGTCCAAAAAATCGTGATCGATTTTGGCTCTCCAGGAGGATACCAAGTCCGGGAGCTGCTGAAAAGCAGAGAGGAACGAAGTCGCAGCAATTGTGGTTGATTCAGGTGACGTGATGAGATCTTTGAAGGGGCCGAACTCTGCTACATCAACGGCGTGCGGCATCACGTCAAATGCTGCGCCAGGGGGAGGAGGCTGCTGGAGGTACTTCTTGTATTCATCCATGAGAATCCGACGCCTATTACCATAGACCTTATCCTCTAGGCGACGGGCCCTAACAGGGTCGAGCGTTGTGATTAAAACTGGGCACATACGATCCCATGCTGGTGGCCAAGGTGATGTATACCTACTTCTAACAATTCGACGACATACTCACATTTCTGCGTAAGAGGCTTTGGTTCCCTGAACCATGTTCTCGCTTGGTCTCGCAACCAATCAATATCGATATAGTCCAACTCAGGCTTGTAACCTGCTTCGGTAAGGCGAGCAATAATTCTAAGTTTGTAGGTCAGTCAAGGCTGCAGCACACAAGAAAGTGGTGACCGGCGTACGCGTTCTGCCGATTGCGTCTAAGGTCGCCAAGTTCGTGTTTGCGAGAACTTGCGACAGACTTTGACCACCGCTCACATTGCCTGGCATGCTGAAACAAAAATTGATTGGCATAATCCAATATAACAAGTTCAACGACGCACTTCCATGACCTCAGCAGCATGTTTTCGCTTCTTAGTAAGGAAAGCTGCCATCTCATCTGCTGGCGTCTTCGGGTGCTCGACAAGTAGTTCATCGTGTGCCTTCTTGAGGAGCAACTGCCTACTTTGTCGTCCTGAAATACCATAAGAAGACGAGCAGTGACACAAAATCAGCTACCCTACCTGGTCCGTATGTAATGACATTGGGTAGGTCAAAATCGAACGACGGGATGCGGCCATGTGGACTCCACCGATTAACAGTGCTGGACGCAGCGTAAATACAAGAGTCGATGAGCCTGTAACCAACACGACCAACTTTTCATCAATGCATCTTGGGCAGTACCGTACCCGAAGTGGCCACAAAACATTTCGGACAACTTTGTCACAATCCTAGAGTACACGTTGGTCAGCAAGAGTGGTATCACTTTCGGAAAACTCGTCCTACATGGCAATGAGGGTAGAAAACGAGATTTGCATACTGCGGCTCACTCATGTCTGGGGGACAACCAGGAAGATCCTCAATCTGGAGGCGGGCAATTTTCCAAGCAGAAGCGGATGATCGCCGCAACAATAAATTTCGAAAGTCCTTGCTTGTTCGGGACAGATTCAAAAGGTCCATTGGATGGAGAAAACTGAGGATCTGTGCCAACTCGTGAGTCTTGCGTGAAGATGTTGTATGCTTAAACCTGACATGAAACAGAATATCTAAGTTCATGGTGGGCATTAGGTCGAGTCGTCCACGTCTTTTCAATTTCTTTGAAGATTTAGATTTGGCCCCTTTCCTGGATTTTTTCCTAACGCGGTGTGGAGCAAGACCAGGGTCCGAGCCTTCTGAATCCTCGTCACTGGCTTGAGGGACAAACCTTCCTGGATTTGAGACCATGACTTGGAGGGAGTCGTGCCCGACTACACGAGAGGCTGATCTTGTTGTAACCATTGAACTGCAGTCCTTGAGACTGGTGACTTGAATTGTGGGTGATGAACGCGTAAAAAGGAGTCATGCCGTTTCGGGATCGGCTGATTTCATAAAATAGATAAACAAACCACATTCTTAGTCAATAATCCCACACAAGTTGACACGATGTGACAGAAAATTATTGCAGCAAATTCCAAGCATATACTATGGTAGAGGGTAACAGTCCACATAAAAAACGATCAGTATCCGAAGCCGGTCATAGCCTGAGTAGTGGTAGATCAGTCACACAGAAATCCAAGATCACAGGGAAACTCACAGGCATCATCCCAACCATGCCATTGCCGTTTGCCATTGGCATTGGTGGTGGCTGCCCGACATATCTAAGACCCGTGCATCAGACCAAGCATGCGAACTCGCCAGGATTTCGCTTACCCATTGGTTATCATCAGACGGGTGGCAGGGTTGATAATCGGGGCATCAGCTTCTTGCTGCTCCTTAGCAGACTCCTTTTTAGAACGCTCCTTGACCTCCTTCTCCAAGGCAGCCAACTTCTCGCGCATGGTCCTGGATACCTGGATTTTATACGGCATGTAGAAATCATTGAGACCGTGTTGCCATGACAGTTCCTCCACAATATCTGGGCGAAGAAGATCGAAGCAAACGAATAGCAAAGCCGCGAAGCACTCTTTGTTGCCGATATCAACGAAGTAAGAGAGTAAATCTTCTGCGACATCCGTTGAACCGGAGGTGGCGGCGGTGATGACAGAATCCTTGTACAATTGATCATGCTTTGAGAGAGATATCGACTCTTCCCAGCGCGAGTTTTTCTGAGGTAGAAAAAAGTCAGGTTTGCATGATTGGGAACCCAAATGATCCTGTACCTTGTACAGATGTGCCGCGAGTCTTCTGAATTCCAGCAGACCATGCTGCTCTAAGCGCTGTGCAAGACCAATATTGTCAAAGTTGTCAAAGCTGTCGATAGAATCTCGGAGCGTTTTATAGTCTTCCTCTTCTATGAGGAGGTCGTTGTATGCATCGTTTACGGTCTCGATATTCAGCTAATCGACGGGTCAACTCCCCATAAAAAAGAGACGACAGAAGCATAGGATCTTACATGCTGGACGGCAATGAGATATGCCCGAATCAAGGGGATATGATCTATCTGGCGGAACATGCGGACAACCCGTGCATGGTCGATGCGGGGAATGAGAACAGTAAGAAGATCAGTCAAAAGAGTCGGTTGTTCTTGGAGATAGAACGTGAGCGCCTTGTAATATCTAGAAATTTGTTCTAGTCAGCAAGGATCGTCAAATCCGCGGGGACCTACATTTCAACATTGGCAGCCCGAACAACCACATCTTTAAACTGGTTGTGCTCCCAAGCATCGGCTGAACGTTCAATCATCGCCAAAGCCGCATTATCCTAGGATAACCGTAAGTATCTGTTGATAGAGCTAGTAGCGAGAACACGCACAAACTCGTCGTATTTGATGTATAGGAACACCAACTCGGGCCAGAGATGGGCCTTTTCAGTGGCTTTGATGACCTAGATGGGGTTTAAACATGTATATTAAGAATGTGAGCGTGAAACCTGCCTTGGGAATGTTGATTCTCGAGACGAAAAGCTTGAGGTGTTCCATCACTAGTAAAACGGAGATGAGATATTGTTATGGAGATAATTATCTGCCTACGTTTGCCCGGTCTGTACTTGCTATATAAGATAGACAGCTCAGTGAAGATACCCATCTGTCCAAACAATCAGAGCTGACAGTGCCAGGTGTCTTGTAAACACTTACGTGTGCTCTCTCCAAACTCAAGGCAGCCTCGAGTAAGGACAGAACTTCGTCGAAGTAGCCCCAACGTTCATAAGACTGGAGCAGAGCAGCTAGCTCCTCCTAAATTGATTGTGAGTGTAGGACATAGTCAGGTTAGAATGTAAACTTACCGCGTGAACAACGATGTTCAAGCCACAAATTTGCGCCTATGACGACAGTCAGAACACGAATAATTGAACTTCATATATAAATCACTGACAAGTCTGAACTCGGCTTTCTCAATACATGCAGCATGAACTTGCTTCCAAACCCTTGAGGAAGAGTCAGTTAAAGATTGACGCCTTGAAAGAATGAATGTACTGAGTGTTTCCGGCCTTCCGGGCACTTTCCACGGCCGCTTGATTCTCGCCAAGGTAAATGAGAGTTGTTGCAAGACGTGCCCAGTTGGAGATACTCGTGAACAGCAATTTGGCAGCCTGGTACAGTTCGTCCTCGAAGCACTTCTCTCCGACCTCCAAGATGTCAGCAACATTGGTCATGGCCAGGAAGTCCTCCATATCATGGAGACGGTCAGTTTTGGCATATGCATACGCAAGTTCCGTGTCGATCTTAGGCTCGCGGAGTGTCTTGCGAGCCATTTGGAGGAAGCGAACAAGATCATCATGTTTTCCGGCGTGACTCGAGATTTCAATGACCTCAGCGAAGTTCGAGGGGTCCTCAGCCTTGATATACGAGTCTGAAAAAACAAACATAAATGACAACACATGAAAAATTACGAATAACCCCACCAATGGCGTCCTTGATGCGGAGACAATCGAGTTGAGCCTTTGCAAGTCTGCTCCACACTTCTGGCTTGTTGACTTTGTTCGCGTAGTCTAACCCACGGTCAATGGAGGCGATATGCTCGACGAGAACATTAATAGCCATTGCATGCTGCTCGTATTTCTTGTAGATCGTCAATGCTTCTTCGTACAGTCCATGTTCGGTTGCAATCTTCGCTATTTCCCCGGCGTCGTAGTTCTGGAGCTTGTTGATGTAGCCAACGACCTTGCCCTTGTCTGCGCGGATTGCAGTCAGGAGCAGAAGGTTCTGGAGATTACGGTTGTCGCTGAAGGGAGAGGGCTCGATGACTACCTTCTCGAGAAGCTCGATCAACTCAATTGGGAGATCAGCCGAGAGGAATGCCTTGACGGTAACGGAGACATCATCAGGGTCCGTGCACTCTGGAAGTGCAGTCGCGACGATCTATTCAAGGAGGGTGAATCTCTGAGATGCGTGGTCAAATTTATTTAATCTGACCTGGTCAATGAGAGCCCTGCGGTGAATATTCCCATGGACAAGAACTTGCGCCCAAAGCTCGGGCTGGCGACGTTTCACGAGGTAGCGGGATTGTTGCTTGAACATCGAATTGTCATTGGTAATACCAATAAGCTCCTCATCGCAGAAGCCCTTTGCGTAAGCAATGTAGGCAAGGTAAGGGTCCCTGGCCTCGCAGAACTTTCCGACAACCAGTGGCTCGTACAACTATGACACAAGCAGGTGAACACGCCAGTCAAGCTCATTGGCCAAGCAGCGTAACTTACGTTATTTTCCTTCAAGAAGGTCTCCGGGTTGTTGTTGCTGTCGATAAAAATCTTGGCCATGGCGTTGAAGACTGCATGATCCTGGCTGCCAGACTGCACGCGAGCCTCAAGCCAAGGAAGAATGAGCTTCAAACGATTGCGTTGCTCTACTTCATGGACAAGCTCATCGATGGGGAAATTCCCAGTGACGGAGGCAAGTAAACCCTTGATGGTTGTCTCGTCACAGTCAACATCGAGCAAGCCTCCAACAACCTGAGGCGTCCGGACAGAGTTAACACGCTGCACATACACCTCAATGAACTTCGTAAGTCCGTTCTGGTATAGGTATAGAACCAGGTCGTGCACGAAGTCGAAGCGGTCACAGACAATTATAAGGGGAAGTTGATCTGGAAGCTTCGCCTCCTTGAGGAAGTTCTTGACCTTCTCAGGGTTGTAGTAGTTGCTCTCTCTGCAGATTCGCTCGACCTCACGAATTTGGCCAGTACGAGTAGCAGCCTGGATGTACTTGAAGTGCACCTCGGGATCCTCACTGAGGTTAACGATCGAGCCAAGGTAGTAGTAGAGACCTGTAGTAGAGTTAGCGCTCCCTGACCCTTCACTCTAATCACATGTGGCAGAAATTACCTTCGAATGTCTTGAAAGATTCGAACATCTCAATGAGCTTCACCGGGCCAAGGATGTCAGAGTACTTGGTGGCAATCTGGATCACAACTTGCAAGTTCTGCCGGATGTTAACGCGCAGCATCTCCTGCATGCATGCCATTGACTGCTCCGTCGTCAGACGACTGAAGTAGTTCACTAGCCACTTCGGAAAAGTCAGCCCACTACCTCCTGTCGAAAGTAATAAATCGAGAGCTCACCTCCGGCTGCAGACCGCTGGTATGAACAACAGCGCGCTTGATGTCCGCTAGGTCTTCATAATGCTCTAATGCCTTCATACCGATAAATGAGATACGATCAGCGTTCATGGTCAAACTCCACTCACTCGCTGGAGTAAGCCCGCCTTCTCGCAAAGATTGGCAATTCGGGGTCTATCGTAGTGGGAGAACATCTCATTGCCGAGAATGGCATCTGCGACCTGAGGGGCATGAACGAGATTCATCTCGAGCAAGCGAGTCTGCAGGTGGCCTTGCTCAGGTTTGTTATCCTTCAATGCATCAAGAAGGAACGAGGTTGCAGGCTGAATCATATTTTGTGACATGAAGATGTCGACCACCTAAGAGAAGACAAATAAGGAGGCGACGATCTCAAAGTTAGGAAGTAGCCTTACCCGTTCCATGTCTACGAGCGGCCCGTTCTCGTCATTGACTAACTGACTTGCGAATTCAGCCCCCTTCTCTGAATTTGTTCTCATGACGTGCTGCAGAAGGGAAATGTAATCCGGGCTGTAACCAACTTTTTTCGAGTATAGGACGATCTTCTCGGTTTGGCCGGTCTCTGCGAAGCACGCAATGACCTTGTTAGGAACATTCGCTCGTAGGTAGACGCTCAGCGCCAGTGTCATGTCGTGTAATCGCACAATGTCACCCAATTCCTCGCTGCATGTGAGCTTCAAAAGAAACTTGAGTAAAAGTAAAACACAAGCAGGAGAATGTTCACTTTGTTCTCCTTAAGCCATTTTTCGAGTAGCTGCTTCCTTCCCTGTTGCAACACTGGGCGCGCAAGTTCGAGCGACTCAAAATGGTTGAGCTCGCCCTTCTCCAGTAAAATACCGAAGTACTGCAAAATCGGTGACAAGCCGCCAGGAGGCGCTGGAGCTTGTTTGAAGGACTCGATAACTTGCGCAGTCCGGAGTATACCCTATGTGATAATACAAATTAGATAAGGAGGATACTCGAAAATTTACAACATACCCTCGGAGAGTTGGCAGCAACTTTCGCGGCCTCGCTGTACTGTCCGCTAGAGAACAATTGCTGGTACTGCTTAATGTAGAGGTCATCCGCGCCAGGGAGGTTCGCACGACTTGCAAGCTTGAAAGCAAGTTCCGTGTTGTTGAGGGTGGTCAAAATGTAAGGAATAATGGTTTGCTCGTCAACGCTGACCGAAAGAACTTGACCCTTCTTGTTGACACCAATGATACCGTTTGTCGCTTCATGCTCAGCAGTGACGAAGATTGTGTCACCAGAGATGCGGTTCATGTACACACATGCACCACTATCCAGGTCATACAGGTGAATGAAACCGTATTTCGTGACCAGGAAAATGATGCCATGCTTCTTCGACACTTGCATGGCCACTGGGAAATCGTTGGTCGCCTCCGGAGGGAAGTAGACATCTACTGCCTTCTTCACGAAGGGAGGATCGGGCGCAGTATGGTCGATTTCGACAACATGAAGCTAATCCACTGTTGAGATAATTCCGCGGGCTGAAAACGAAAACAAACCTTGGCCCCGGTCGCTGTTCTGACTGCAAATGCAAATAACTTGGTGACGTGTTGGTGTCCATCGAGTTTTAGCTCCGCGAAAGTAGCCGCATGCCCCTCGATTGGTTGACTGACGCCTCGTTCACGACTATACAACTGCATTGCGCCCTTGACCTTGAAAGCCGAGGGATTTGTCGTGTTACCGGTAATGCCGATGAGAACTAACCATTTCTCGTCCGGAGTTACACGATAGTTGATGATTTGAGCACCCGTTAAAGTTGCATGCCGGTCGAACACTTTCTGAGGCGGGGAAGTTTGGTCCGAGATGCTCCAGTGGTACACAGCGGTGTCGGTGACCATGCCAATGGTGGTATCAGACACCCACTTCCAGAACACGACATCTTCTGCATTGACGTGCGACTTGACCTTTTGCTTGGTTTCAATGTTAAAAATTTGAAGCGTCCGGGCAGCTAGAGTAGGAGTGTTGAGCAAATCCTTCACTATGATGCACACATAACCGTACCCTTCAGCGCAAGAATTTTCTTGTGAGGGTGCATTATGGCCGAGTCTGCGCTTATCGGTCTTCGTAGGACATTATTGGCATCCGCGAGGTCGATAATAACGACTTGATTTTGCTCATTAATCTTCTCTCGTACGCAAATGAAGTGGTCGGACTCTAGAGTCAAGGTCTATGGCACGCGAGCCCACGCGGTCAGTAATCTCGTTTAGAGTGCAGGTGCACACAAAGCTCACCTGCAGGATTATAATAAAACCCAGCACACATGAATAATTGAGTGTCTCATTTTGCCAGCAACGAATGCTAAATGGGTTACACGTACCTGAAAGCCAATTGAACTAGGCTGTATAGCCAAACTTGAGAGCTGAAGATGCTCGCAGAATGTGATAGGCTTCGAAATATCGGCCATAGCGCAAAAGTCGTGAAAGCCGGACGCGGCGCAGTTGAAGGAGACGTGGGTGTTGTCAATGGGTTAGCGAACGCAAGTTAATAAAGTTTACCCTTGTTTGTCTCACGCTTGTAGTACTGCACCTGCGGCCATGGACAACCGACAGATATATAATGCGTGCCACAAGTAGCAAATTTTAAAAATTGCAGCAGCTAAAACAATGGGCATGTGCATAAAATCATATTCCAACAATGATCTACTCTATTCTTCTGATAGTGCCAAAGCTTCCTGCTCAAGATCATCCCCCTCTTCCAGCACTGTCGCTGGAGCTGCATTACCATAGTAAAGACGTTGTAGAATGATGACTTTAAAAAGTTCTCTTAGTGACGTGTTGCAACGCGTGTGGAGAGCCCCTTACCACAGTCTACTGACAACTGGAATACTGCACATACCTTGAACTGCAGGGGTGAGCCCTGAAGGAAAAAGTATGCAGTCCTGACCGGACGTAAAGGCGCTGGGGCAGGGCAATGAATCGGGAGAACTTACTTAAATGAATCACCCCCCACCCATCCAACGAGAGTTGAAGCACGGAAGCCATACAGTGATCGTTGTTTGTAATTACTACATGAGTGAATGTCAGTCGGGCGCGTGGACGTCATGTTGTCATTTACCTGATCAGCTGCGGAATAGGCAGCGTACTCTCTAGTCCCAAGGCAACAAACCCTAGTATAGTGACGTATAGCTCCGATCGACCAAAGATCAAGAACAATATTGCTGAACATAGACTGAACGGCTCGATCAAGTAGAAAGGTCAGAGATTGAGCTAACGCTCACATGAAGCCAGCAAGAAACTCGATATATTGAGCATACGCATGCCACTGCCAAAACGAGAGGGGACGAGACGATGCTCCAAAGTTTTCAGGGCTCACGCGGGGTCGATATCGAACGCAAATGTAGAGCAAGGCCAGCTAACGACAGTCAGCTCGTCACATGCAGGAAGGCCACAACATACAACATACAACATACCTGCGCTATTATCATTAATATGGACTGCATCAGCAGGGCAAGCTCGAAGCGATCGCCCAACCAGAAGAAACATCGCGTTATGTTTGCAATAAGTCTTCGGTGAAACAATGAAAGTGTCGCAGGGTGTCAGCATTGCAGGGTGCAGAGTAATGTTAGAGCGCTCACAATATGGCACAAACATCACGAGAAAAGCCTGTCGAGTCCCTGGGTGAAAAAACACGTCAGTTTGAGCAAACGTGTGTTAGCAGGAGCGTAAAAAACCGCACTTTTTGCGAACGATAGACACAGCTTGATCAACATAGACTAGCGGAGGTCCGATAGCCATTCCGACTGCAGAAACAGTGGAAATCCATGACGCCATGATGTTGCGAGCTTGCTAGGGTGAACCTGAATATACTTAACTGAGTGTGGGGTTACAGTATGAGAGGAATCTTGCGGCGGCTGACACGAGGTCCATAGGTATGCACAGCCACCCAGTCCTACCCGTTATCAGGTTAGACTCAAACTTAGGAGAAGCTTATTCGCATTGATTGAACTTAGTACCTGAGGCTCTGCTTGCAGCAGCTTGCAGGCAGGTGAACTCTGCGAATATTCTCTCGAGCGAAGTGGAGAATCGATAACGCTCACTCCTCAACTTGTTTTCTGCCTTCCAAGTTCCATTGATCATTGGCAGGAATGTTTCATTGCCTGGGTAAGTTTCTGATAGAAACAGATAGAAACTTGAAATTTCTTCCGTTGGTGACATGCCCCTCCGATGCGAATTTGCATCCTTCTTCATCACCGCGATAGCGCTCGGTAATCGGATCAGATCTATCTATGGCGCAATGGCGAGTGTTCCAACGGAACGGCGCAAACCACTGTTATCCAGATTTCCCATGATTCTGGTTCAACGCCAGTTGTACGTGCCGCTTTACTTGTGTTCATGGCGTAGCTTTCAACGTCCTGCCGTTTGTCTGGCGTCGCCGGCCTGTCTACAAGCAAAGCAGTCTACTAAGTATGCTTCTTTGATCTTCTTTAATTCTTCCCTTCGAAGTTCTTTTATCCCCTGCGTCCACAATGCATGTCACATTCATGCATTGGGTGACTGACGTCTCTGACTTTTACTAGTGGCTACTTAGCTCCCATCACAACGCGGACGTATTAATGGTTTAAACAAAGCCTAAGTATGTATTCTATACCTGTAATTTTGCCGTCATTATATCTTATTTAACGTTCATTAATAGGTACCATAGCAATAGCTAAGGTCGTCGTGTTGCACAACTTATGCGAGGGACCTCGGGCCTAATTTTCATGTCACGCGAGGGGGAAAGCAACAGCTAGCCATTGCACCCCTTTTATGGGCCGAGAAAACAATCCGGTGTACGCGGGCAATTTTTCAGCTTCCATTATTCACGGATGGACAACACCTACTAAATGCTGCTCGGCCAGATCGTAAGGCTACAGCTGTTGTCAGTTTTGGGGCCACTAGCATTCATGACGCAAGTCGAATTCCTCAACATTTTGTGCAGCCGCATGCCTGCCGGCAATCACCCTAATAATGCACTCGCCCTTGCAGTGAGCTTTCAATACCTCAGTGGTATGCTGTGTGTCCGGCTCCATTTCTGAACTACTTGATCCGCAGAGACTTGATGGAACCCGTGAGGTTTCACGCAGCATGGTCTTCTCAAGGTCTAGGGGTGATGCATCGCTTTCCTCGTTGTTGTGCGGACTTGTAGATGAAGTGCGTTCGTCCCCTTGCGCCACGATACAGCCCGACCGAGAAGTCTCCAACGAGGAGTCGCATCACTCGAATGGAAATTCCTTGCTTGCGCGCGAAGGCACCATGATATTGTGCTACAATGCGCACGCTGAATGAGCATCAGCACCCTCAGGCGTGTATTTTCTCCCTCATAGCTCGTGTCTGGATCCAGACCCAACCACCTGCGCGAGGTCATCACAACGGACGCTTTTGGTTGTTCATTCTTCGCTTGTGGCAGCCAATCAAGAACGCCCTCAGCGGAACCTCCGCGAGAAAAGACAACTGGCTTGGCGAGGACTAAACAGGCCCCTAAACATAATTTCATCATGCCGATATGGCCTCATGATGGTGGAAGTGAATTAGTTCCATTTTCACCGTCTATTCGTTATGATCCCATGTCTATTGATCGCATCTCGTGCGTTCCTTTCCTGTTACAAGCAGTCTGGCGCGCATGATGCCCAGTGTTTGCCTTATGTATGTATGTATGTGCCCTAGGGTGGTCTGCAATTACATGCAATTATTTAGTGGGGCGTGGAGCAGTGGATCAGTATATATCTACTTGCAAGTGATTCCGGTGCACTCCCCACCAAAGTGTTCGCCTTCCACTCAGGTACTGATTTAGCCAAAAGTTCTTCCGCGGCATCAATTGTCAGAAATTTGCTTCCGTACACTTTCCTTCTCTGTCCAACCTTGAACTCGGTTATGCCGCCGCACATCCACGACGCTTTCGACCGTTATTCTACGATGGAGCACCAGTACTATGATGGGGATCAGTACTATGACGCTAATCTCCCAATTTCTACGCATTACGATTATTCTTCGTATCAGCCTTACTCGTATTACATTCCCGACAACATGGTGCTCGCGGTACCAGACCCACAGGGCGAGCAACAATTGATTCAGACTCCTGTTAACGAATACCACCCCAATGCTGACATCTTCGCAACTTCCTCCATTCATTCTGTACCACCAGATTCGTCATCTCTAGTGAGTCCTGTCGACCGTAACTTGTTATCGAACACTCATCTCAAGCGAAATGTGGCGTTACACGCAGACCTCGACTGATTTCCATGATGCAGTAGCATATCCCAGCATCCCGACATATACTTCTGACAGAAGACCGTCGTATCCCTCGAGCTGGGCACAAGACGTCAGAAATAATTCTGCTCATGTTGCGGCTGCCCAGTCTTCAGAGTACCGAGCAACGATCGCGCGCCTCAGCGATGATTTTCTTGCAAGCGCGTCGTCGCTGTTTGGAGGATCTACTTCGCGGACTCGCAACACGTCCGCTGCCTTGAGTGGACCCACAACCCCTCACCAGAGCCCTATGCGAACCAGCAATCATACCCCTGCCAGGAAACGCTCATTGGAAGCCATGAATGAGGGGGTCTTTGTTGATCAGGTACCGGCGCTTGTTACTTGCCATCCAAAGCTTAAGATATGACGATCGAAACTTTAGCAACTTGACGCCCATGCAACCACCCAAGATCCAAGATACCTTCCTCAGCCTCATATGATTGTTCCTTCTCAAAATAGAGTTGTACATGCACACCAGCTTCCTCAGGGTTCACCACACAGTAGCGGGTCTCAAAGCATCCTGAGGTCTTCCCCTCGTCCTTTTAGACATTCCCTTTCGCCAGATTCATTACTGTTACGTGAAGAAGGACGACCAGTATCCCACCAGCCCAACAAAAGGCCCCATCGCTCCGAGGAGATCATCCGCCATTCTCAAACTACTTCAACTGCCCCTACAACGTGGCCAGCGCCAGTGGAGCCTCTAATGAAAGTCAGCGCCTCGAGGAAAACCGGCGAGCAGAAGAAGCAAGCCCTTGCTTGCCTATTCTGTAGAGAAAGGAAAATAGCCTGTGGCAGACCCCCTGCCCATAGCCCGGACCAGACCTGCAAGTAAGCCCTGTCTTGTCGGGTTACAATTCCCTGTTTCTGACTACTTCTTCAGCCAATGCGCGCGACGCCGCATGAAATGCGAATATCCGACGGAATCCCGTCGAGGACAGCATAAACGTATCCGGCGCAAGCCAACCGAGGAATGTATTGGAGCTTCCAATTCGTCTTCGACTTCCCATTCAGTACCAAATACGCCACCTGTCGTTGCATTAACGGCTTGAATGAATTGCACGTGTCGATGTACAGCAAAAGTTGATGACTGTCTAACGAAACACTATAGATATATGCTGTATTGCCTACTTGAAGGGCTTCCCGTGACCTTTATTCACGCATACCTATTTCGTATTGATTCCCTTTCTAATTGTTAATTATTATTACCTGACCGCGTCAGTTACTGTCCTTGCAATATTCCTACGTTCGTTGACTTGTATTCTCTTGCTGCATGTTCTTTTCCCTTGGTCCGAGTTGGACTGTAGTATATTTGCTTTAATAAACATCATACATAGATCTTGTCTCCTTAGGCGCTTTAGGTTCACTCTTACATAAATAACTTCCAGAAGTTCCAGGGGCGTTTATGAACTTTGCATGGTGTGTGGTAGGCGCTCATCCCAGCGATTGAATGAATCTCGCGACCACTCGCGGAGCTACCACATGAAATTGAGGGGTGAAGTATCTTCCAGAGCATTTAATATAATTCGACCAAAGCACATTCAACAGGGTGTAGACGAAGAAACAAATGAAGTACGACCGAAAAAAAAATCTTAGATGTTCGAGAAAAAAGGACAACGAACATCTAATAATGTCTTGTATGCTCTCGTTATCACCGCCCATTCACTGTGGCAGTTGAGTCCCTCCGTAAGCCCGAAGGGCCAGGTACTGGACGGACATCTGGAGAAGGAGGTCTCTTATTCGGATGATCTGGAATTTTCTCAATCTCCTTCTTCGCCGCTTGCCAGGCCTCGAGGTTCTGCAACCGTCAAAGCTAAATTCTGGAATAGTCAAGATAGAACCAACCTTCTTGCACCAGTCCCTGTGAACCCTCGCCATGCTAATACTCATCTCTCTTAAGTCGGCGACTTTCTGTCTCTGGAAGCGATCTAAATCAGCCTGGATCGTCGAGCTCGAGTACTTGAGATCTTGTGCTGAGAGGTGCAGAGCGTCTTCCAGCTATATTGAGATGCAGTCAGGTTCATGTTCAGCAACAGGGAAAATAGTAAAAGATATACCTGCGAGATGGTCTCCCGCGTCTTGCTAATGCCACTACGACGCGCCGTTTCGGGATCAACGTCCATCATCCCGTGGAGCGTGTAACTTAAAGCATTTAAAAAGCCCATACCAGGTGCTCGCCGTTTGTATGGGCTGGGACCTGGATGCGGGGGCAGAAATGCTGAACCCGGTTCCTCAGCCTCACCTTGAGTCTGACTTTGGCCTTCTTCGCCCTCGGCAGGGCTGCTTGGCGTCCGCGGGCCATTGACACGACCTTTGGATAACGCCTCCTCCAACCTCTTTGCCTCTCGTTCGCTCTTTTCGTATTCTTCTAGCAGTTCACGCTTGTTCTCCAGTGCGTCCTGGGTCATCTCGTACTGAACGTGCTTTTGGTGACGATATGCAAGCAGCTTCTTGATAATCACGGCGAATTGCGCGTATTCGTGGAGAGGCTCAGAAAAGTTCTGTTCAAGTTCCTGGAGCTGCCAAGAAGTCAGATGGGTGACTTGAACAAAGAGGGGAGACTCACAAGTCTAGTTGTCGACATGTATGTTGCGTCAACGGCTTGTCCCGTCTTCTCCATGGCAGCGGCCAGTGCGCCACTTTCGTTCAAGCTAAATCCGTTCAGAGCAGCTCCGAGTTCTGAATAATCCTGAGCATTCTCTAACATTACAAAAGTCCATTAGCAGTCCATTTGTCCGATTTATAATGTCGGTCGCACCTGACCATCGCTTCAAGGTTCTCCGAGTGACCTTCTCCATCGGTCCACTGAGATGGTTTGCGAATTTGTTGGTAAATATCTCAGAGTCTACAGACCGTTGATCAGGATTTCTTAATGGGTGTGTTGCCGATGGATTTGGAAGTGCAGCGTAAGCAGAAGAGGCATTCTGGTCTGTCGGGTTGTGTGAAGGTGCTTTGAGGGTATTCTTCGGAAGGAGGGACAGAGGAGGTGAATGTAGCACTTCCGCCTATTCAGCCACAGTTAATTGAATGCCAGTATATGGGATCAAACTTCAACAGACCCAAGACACCTCACCGTCGAGAAAACGATGGAATACATGCTCATTTGACAAAATTGGGTGGCGAGCGATGCGGTTTAAGAAAGTTTGCAGCATTCGCTTCCGTCGTGCGATCATCGCAGCATCCTCCTTGGCCTTTGCCTGCTTCGTGGCATAGTCACCAATAGTTTGCTTTGATGGAATTGGTGGAATGATGAGGGTCGGATACAACCTCACAAGGCTTGACCGTAGGGACTCGAATTCCGAGTACCGATGTTTCGCTTCCGCGTTCTATCTCGTATAAGGTTAGGAGGGTTGCATCTGATTAAGAAGTGGGTTGTACTTACACCTGCACGGATAATATAGGCAATATACGGCGTGTTCGAGTTCAAAGACGTCTTCTGCGCATCCGTTATCTTATCAACGTAAGCTTCTTATTAGCGAGGTTTTCTGAGCATAGACAACTGGAAGAGCCACGCACAAGAATCTCGAGGTCCTCCCCAGAATGCAGCCACTGGTCCCGTCCGCAACAAAAATCACTCTTGTATGTCGTCTGTGGATGCCTGTTGGTTCCAGACGAAGGAAATGGACGACTCGGTGCTGGGCTTGTTGGTGAGAGTACCCGAGCGGGATGGGGGGGAGAAGAGGGCGCAGATATGTTCACCTTCGATGTGGACGATGTTTCAGAGGGTACACGATCAGCATCGGTCTCGAACGGATTTTCGTCCTCGAAATTGTCCATGTTGAAGCTGCAACAATGTGTATTGTTGCGTCAGTTGAGGAACTTGCTGAAGTCCGGTTGTACAAGTTAAATTCGAAGTGGAACACAGGCTGCTAGATGGTAACCCCCTAGAAGGTCTCTGAAGCACACTGTCTGTGCAAAAAGATGTCACAAGCAGTAGAATAGACGCTAGCTTGCTGTACGTTGAAGGTCAACAACTGCGTTTTGGGCGGTGATTTATGCACTGAGAACGTCACTGTCATTGGCGTCCATATTTGGACGTCCCCTCAAATGCAATGCTAGCTATATTGCAGACTGGAATGGCAGAATGTAACACACAACTACGAGTATATAGTGGACTACCCAAAGACTCTGAAGCCGCTCTTCAGCGCGGCATCAATCTGTTCCCTCATCGAGGCATCTTCATCCATCCCATCGTCCACGCTTTGCATAGAATTCTCAAATCCTTTCCCAAGCAAAGAAGCAAACAACTCGTCAATCTGCTCCTCGTGCCAGCTGGCCTGTGTTATGACTGGAACCATGAAGTTTTGAATCTTGTCGTGTACCTCATACCTGAAGCGAAATGAGTATCTCGGAGCAGCAAACTGATAGAATTACCCACCGTAACTTGCGACCTTTGCTGGCCTTGGTATCGACGTGCTTCTTGGCCTTTTTCTGCTTTTGAACTTCCATCCAATCCTCGCTGCCTCCATTTCCGCGGGCATCAATGACGTCTCGCAGTAGTTGGTGATAGAAATCCGTATCGTCGAACAACTCTAGATCACCTCGATCCTCCTCGGCGTCCCCTCCGTCGCCTTTATCAGCCCCTATCCGAGATCCCTTACCTCGATAGATTCTTGTCCGCTGCAGAACCTTGTCATGATCCACAAGTGTTTCATCGACGAGTTGAGAAGCGGACTTCAATCCTTGCGATGATTTTGAAAATGCATTACGATTGGAAGGCAGTAGCACAGAGGGGGCAACTGCTTGAATTTTGCTTGACCACTTGTTCAAAGTCTGGATAAGATGAGGATGAAAACTGCCGCGGCTCATTAGCCAGCGTGGAGCGGTTGAGAAGGCAAACGGAAATACATATGCTCCACGGAGGCAGCTACCTGCGTGGCTTCTCGAAATTCTGAAGCAAAATCTTGTGCAGTTCTCACGTCATCAGTTTTACGCCGCTTGCGAGGAGGAGGAGCGATTGCCTCATTAGTGGACAGTAATTCCTGAGAAAAGTGGATATTGCTGATAAGAGGGGGGAGCAGGGCGGTGATCATTCATTAAACGTGCCTCCTGCAGGTCAAACAATTCATCGGACAGAAGCTGTGCCTCTGCCAGCATCTTTACTAATGATGGCTGGACGTCGTTGTAATCTGTAAGCTGCGTGGAGGTGAAGGGGAAGTACTGAGAAATTATCTACATGCTTACCGGTGGGAGCCGATTTCCTGCAGAAACTGCCCTCTGCAGACGGATGCGTGCGTCAAGTAGCGAGTCCCAAAGTGCCTTCCGCATGCAGTCAATAAAATAAAATCAAGACGAGGGGCTCAGAAGAACTTTACAATTTGCTTCGAAACGGCCTTCCCTTTTTTACGATCCTCATCACGCGTTTTGCGTAATGTTGAGGAAAGATTCTCGGTATGCTTTGCCTCTTCAGACAAAGTCGTGCTTTTGGATACAGCTGTACCAGGAATCACTGTCGGTACGTCTGATTCGGTCTCTGGTTCACTTTGAGAAGATGGAACTTCGTCGTCTAATTCTTGCGTTTCATCTTCATCGTGCTCCATTTCGCTGCTGGTTTCGTCGTCGCCATAGTCGGCATCGTCATATTCCATCAATTGCCTGCGAGATGTCTTTACGCCATCATATTTTGGGTCAGCTATGCTATCCTGCAATTTGCGCAACGCAGAGGGCCTAAAGAGGACTTGAAATCATGCCCGAGGAGGAAAAATGAAAGTTGTAACTTACCCGACGTCAATATAATGATCGCGTGCACCGCTGGTGTTATCTGGGATATCATCATTTTCCGGATCATGGCTTGTGACTTCGTTTTCTGGGTCAAAGTCTAGAAACGGCATAAGTCATAGTGGACGATGAACGGCCGAGCCGTAGTGCTTGCCTACAGGAGCAGCGTCCTCAAGCTGAGCGATCTGTTCTGCAAGAGATATTCCTGTCACAATAAAATTTTCAGTTTCTCGTCGTTGTAATCCGAAGCCATGAACTCACGTTGCATGGATGAAAGATGGGAAAGTCATCACGGGCTGTCATTTGTCAATATGAGTTTTGTTTATGTAATCATTACGGTAGCGGGAAGTTTGATGGGTCAAAATTATGAAGTGAAGATTTCCTTCTCTTTTCACCGCAGTCACCAGCGAAAGTCATACAGTGGCCCATCGCCGCTGCCAGCATTAAATACTAACAAAGCTGCAGGGAACAGCCAATCTGGAGCCTATATCTTATCCATGTTATTTGTCGTCAAAAGATGCAAAGAAATCGAGTTTCCAGTAAGTCTATCCTCTCCTTCTCATTACGGAGCTGTTGAGCCAAGGACCATTCTTTATCTGGGTCACGCGACAAACCATCGCTTGTTGAGGCCCTGTACTGATATCTTTACATGTAATACTATGGCCCGACCGATGCCTACTCTGATTTCTACTTGCTTTATGCGCGTGTCTTCTCAGGAATATCCCGTGTTTCGTTTTGCTTCTGTGAACATGTCGAGGGCAGTTCAAGTGGATCATCATTTTATTTTATTGTCCTCTCTCGGTTCCTCGTTTATACGTACATTTACTCACACATCATCTGTACTCGTCAGATTATCAAAAACAATCCTCCCCAGCGATGTCTCCTTCCCTCATCCATTCCGCAGGCGCCGCCGTAAGTTGTCTTCCTCCAGACGACGAGGACGACAACGATATATGTCCGGTGTGCGATGGAGATTGCACCTGCGACAACAAACCGCGCCCCCCGCCTGCGCCGATCGCAGGCAATGGACTTGCGCGTCCTGTTGCAACCTCATCCGTTTCGAGCACCTCAACCGCTCACGTTCCCGTAATGCCGTCACTAAAAATCAAATTCACCGTTCCTGCGAGTATGCAGAACAGAGCACGCATACTAGCATCGCAAAGCAAGAAATCTCGCGCAGATGGCGCGTCATCCAGCAACATCACGGGATCGGGAGCCGCGTCTACCTCCGGACAGGCTCAATATCCCGCTTCGTCAAGCACCGCTGGCCATGGTCACTATATATCCCAAGATTCAACGAACCAGAAACACAAAGGCCGTCCATCGATTGGTATCGTCGATGTACGAGGCCCATCCAGGACTGCGGCAGCAGACCGGCAAATTCGCGGCAACGAGGCTAACACGTTGCCACAATCACATCTCCCATCTCCTCGTGCACACAAACAAGGTGCATTAAAAGGCCCACGCTCCGATATCAGGAGTGCTAACCAGCCGAGGTCAAATTTAAAGTCCTCGAGGCCTCCCCAAAAGTCCAAAGCCCAAGGCACAAGCCCCAAAAAGGTCTCGGGTTCGAAGAAGAAGAAGAAGCAGGCTCTTCTAAGTGATGGGTCCACTTCTGATCATGCCGATCAAAGTACTGATGATCTGAACGACGACAACGATACTGAGTCTGGACAATTTCCTACTTTTGTTGCTGCTTCAGATTTGTCACCGTCATCGGCATCAGATTCCTCAGACTCGTGCAGCGAGTCCTCAAGTTTCGACTCTGATTCCTCTTTGGAAGCAGAGGAGGAGAGCTATATTCTTGCGGAACAGAGACGTCATGACAAAGCGCGCGTTCGTCGCGAGCTTTTAGGCGACGACTCTCATCGACGCAAGGATGCGCATAATAATAATTGGGTCATTCGCCCGCGCAAAAAAAGTGTTGGTCTCAGCGATGTCGACATGGATGGCGAGAGTGACGATCTTACGGAGGATGAAGATGAAGAAGAGGAAGAAGAAGATAAATGTGACGAGGAAGAAGACGAAGAGACGGATGGTCAGGCCCCGAGCGTCATTTACACTGGCCTTGCGACTGGCTGGTCTGACGATGAGGAGTCGAGCTTCGACGCCGACATTTTCTTCGCTAATCTTTCCGATACCAACACCGATGACAGCTCGTCAGAAGATGAGCCTGCCGATCCTCAGGCTGACGACGTCATGGCAAGCAGCATTAGCAGCCTGCAGCGTAGCACGAACCTTGAGATGACGGAGGGATGGGATGGCCAGATCGTCTTCACGAATGGCTGTGACGATGGTCAAGGCGTTCTGGATCTTGCCTTTGAGGCCACCGCAGCGCAATTGTTGGCTTCGGATACCGCATCCATCAGCCAGGACAGTGATGTGGAAATGGGGGCAGAAATGGGAATCGGCGGTGAGGATGACGACGACGACGAGGTCGACTCTGTGATTGGTACCAGTGATGGTGAGACCACGGAAGAGGAACTCGTTGACGCCAGTGGTTTGCCGACGTCGCGCGCCATGAGGCTCTTCCGTTGGCCGACGACCGTGTCTTCCATCAATCCAATGTCTACTGTCAGTCCCACAGTCTCACCCGCCCCTCACAACCGCCGATCAACCACTTCACGCCATCGTGACTCCCCTCGACCTGCCGACATTCTCGCCATGAAGATCTTCTGTGACGATTCGGACCATTCTCAAGCAGACAGCGGCGAAGGCAGTGCACCTAGTCCCATCCGGAGAATAACTCGAGGCGGTGTTCCCATCATGGGACACTTTGAGCATGCCGGCGATGACACGCAGAAGACCGCAATTCTCACTGGGTCTAACAAAGATGTTCCGTCTCCTTTCCCCCGCCTTGCCCATAGACACAGACGCATTGACTCTAGCAGTGGTGGGAGCTTCAGTAGTGTATGTATCTATATGATATGACCGTCTTGCCCTATTAATTTGGTGTTGCAGATGATGGACATCCGCGGTCGTACATCCCGACTCACCATTTTCACCCCGTCTTCTGTCTTACCCCCTCCTTCGTCATCGGACGAACCCTCATTACAAACTACCCCCGAACCCTCACTCGCGGAGCCTATTGAACTCGACGATGTCCTTGATTCTTCCTATCTCGACTCTGAACCGGAGATGTCACTAGGGACCGGTACAGGCAGCGAAGGCGAACTCCATCGTCATCTACAAAGCCTCAGTCGCTGGGATCGAGTTCCCGTCGGCACTTTCCGTTTCACTCGCGAGTCGGCGGCATCTTCCAGTGAAATTCCCTCGTCCCCTGGCTGGGCATCCGAACCCCCAAAGACCGCATCATCTGACGTTCTGTCATACAGTAACGTCATGAAAAGTAGTCCTCTCAGTACTATGCTCTGGCACGATAAGGAACCGCCTGCAAAGGCGACTCCCCGAAAAAACCGATCAGTCGTCATATCTCCTGTCCTTCTCCCCGTCCGCGATGGCGACCGCACCCCTACCCACGTGCCACATAATCACGATCAACCTCCCCGTAATGATCAACAGCCTCCTCACAAAACTCGCAAAGAGTCTCGCCGCGAGATGAAGATGTTGAAACGCAAGACTCATGGGCCTATCCACCATCATCATTATCACCATCAGTATCATCATCACAATCACCACCCTAACATGAAGTCGCGAAGCACCGGATCCGTGCAGCGCACCAATTTTTTTAGTTCCCCTACTTCCATCCCACCTCTGAACATATGAACTGTAACTTCAAAACGCTGGTAACTTCAATCTTTCGATCGCCGACCTATGGTCTGCTTGTTGTAATCTTTGTGCCACCACCTTGTTCTGATCACCCCATTTGTTGTGTATCTTTCACTCACGCATCATCTATATCGCCCCCGTTGCCTTGCTGTTGTACTACGTATCGGGCATTGATTCGTATATCCCATGCATTGCTTGGTAAATAATGAGTGTCGAGTTATTAGTGGAGTAGTAATGTAAAAATACAGCAAGTATGCGAGCACAGCTCTGACGGTCCGAGACAAGTTATGAACATATGTATCTGACATGGTATTGTTATCACATTATCACGCACCCATTCCCAGATCCTTTAGCCCGCGTGCTCAAGGACACACGTGCAGCTTCATAGAAGACCTCTGCGACACCTCTGTTGTGCTTCGAACTACATTCTGTGATGATCGAGTCAGCTCATGTGAACACATTAAAAAGGAATGATAGGCACCAAGATACCGTGATGCTCGTATTCGACGGGCAACTGCAAGACCCTCCTCATACTGCACCGTATGGGCCCCATATCGAGCAAGTCGATCACGAACAGTTCGGTCGTCTCGAAGGTCGCATTTAAGGGCTATCGTCTGTCAGATCATGCTGTAAAACAAGGTTGTGATGATACGACTGACCGACTAGGACAAGCTGTTTCGAAAATTAGCCAGCGACGTAAAAGTATGCAAGGATCGTTGACACACCTTCACGCCCGGACAGTATTCTATTATCTCATCGATCCACTGCTCACGGAAATTCAGTGAGAAGAAGCATGGAGAGGAGGAATGCACGCACCTTCGACTCGACGTTCTCCAATGATGTCGGATTGTCAACCTGCCAAGACAGTATTAGCCCCGATTTCCCGCGAGATGATGAGCTTTCGGAACTGACAGAGAAACATATCATGATAACATGCGTTTCTGCATAGCTTAACGACCGTAGCCTGTCAAACTCCTCCTGACCTAATGTGCCCTTCGAATGTTAGATGTTACAGCGAACATGTAGAGGCATGATCTACAAATTTGCTTACCGGCTGTATCCCATAGGCTAAGCTCCACTAACTGGTCCTCCACGTATATATCATGCACGTAGTTCTCGAAGACGGTCGGCTCGCTGCCGATGCGAGTCAGTTGCCAAGTACAACATAGGGTGAAGTGCTCACTAGACTTGGGTGAAGAAACCCCTCGTGAAGACATTCAACAATGATGTCTTGCCTATCAGGACAATTATGGTGCTTAGTATCCATGAGTGGAGTAGATTCTGAAACGTCATACCGGAAGCGCCATCCCCGCATACCACAACCTTTCTTTGTATCTGCCACCCACGTTAGTTGGGAACCACATTTATGTATTGAGAAATAGCTCACAGGTCGACGACCAAACCCTGTTTTCGATGATGACCCACAGATTACCATGAGACTCAAAAACAGAAGGTGAGAGATGGAAGTATGAAAGTTATTTCCCCGGTTATGACAGTGTTTGCAGTCACTGAGGCAGGCTGTTGTTCCCGCCGGAGTCCTGGTAAACAGGTCCAAACAAGGATTCGGGCGTTGAACGGAAAGTAAATTTGAGGCAAATGCGTTGATATGGGCGGTCATCAATGCTTGTAAATCATATGAAGATATCAAGAAATGATAAGATACCATACAAGAGAACTGATGCAGAGGTATGTGAAAGTAACTACAAATGGTATCATGACACAAAGGACGACTCGTGACAAAGACAGTATGAGACGAGATACATAGTTGCACGTACATCTTACCGGGATAGTCCATCAGATAAAGCAGGAAGCGGGCGCTATCTTCAACCCGTGGAGTCGCCCAAGCATCGTAGTAGGCAAGGCGAAAAATTTCCTCCTTTGCCTGACACCAACGAGAAGCACTACGACCCCATCTCGAGGCCACTTTGTGCCACAAAATCTTGCCAGGTGTGATGCATTGTATTTGCATTTTCTGGAGACTCGCGGCGTGTACCCGACGACATCTGCCCGTTCAGTTGCGAGTAGTTGCTCTCGCTACTGAGAGCATAATCGTACACAGGGAAATAGCTGGGGAATTGCCCTGCGACAAGTTCCATGGGCTGCATCGGTGCCTGGGAGTCGCTATATCCCGAGGTGTCCGAATAATTTTCTCTGGAAGGGGACATACTATACGCAGGGGCATCTGTGTATGTTGGCCCTGCGTTATGCGACTGTCCCGGATTTGGAAAAGTCTGTAGGTAAACCAGAACGTTCGGGTGCACCACTTGATGCGAGTTTCCTGACATGAGTGGGAGAGGAACAACAGGATTCAAAGATGTGGGAGAGCGATCGACAACCGCTGCGGGAGATGATGAGGCTGATAGTGAATCCTTCTTCGCGACCAAACGCGTCTTCCCTCCGAGTGTAGCCAATTCATCTTCGTCATCATACGGCGAATACGGCTCAGATAGTTGACGTGTAAGCGGTGACACTTTACCCTTCCGATGCTCAGCGAGGCTGAGATGAGCTTTCTCTTGCAAGCCGAGCATCACCTCCTGTTGAAAAACTTTATTAGTAAGGGTGCTCCAACTCGTGCCTGAGCTTTGAAAGACGATATGACTAGTAATGATCAAGGCAATGGACTTACCAAGACAGACCGTGCACGGAACCCCCTGGCTGCTTTCGAGAATAATTCACAAGCAGAATCCAATTGCACCAGCGCTGAAGGGGCTAAGCTCATGGATGGACATCTGGTTACCACAGACCCTAGTACGATCTATAAATAGCATCAAATGAGGATTGACGCTATTTGCGAGAGAAGTCCAAGATACACACAGCACAGGAAAACATGTGCCCCCAAAGGAACCAAATGCGCTCGCTTGGCTCCTTCAATTGAGTATGAAGGTTGCGCATGAGAGCAACAAGCGAGCCAGCGCTGCGATAAGCAGCAATGACCGATGTGCCGTAGGGACTTCCCAGGGGGTCTTTTGGGTGGTCAGTTACGGCACGTGCAAAGAAACTGCGGTGGAGGTATAGGAGATCTGACGTGAGAGGCAGTGTGAGCATCCATTATCTGCTGCGGCCCCTTTCCTCGATGTATCGGCGAGAAGCAACTGCCGATATGCATCAAAGTTAGGTTTCAAAATTAACTCACTCATTTCCCGAATAGCCAATACAATATGACGTTGCAACAACAGCATCACACTTTCTGAATATTGTGTATCGCTCGGCCCTGTGGATGCACCAAATCCGGCGACCTGCAGCGCTGGGGGTACAGGGAAGGCACGGAGTTTGCGGTCAAGCTGAAGGACAGTGGCGTACGTTGGTGTCTTGGCACCAAATGCTTGATCGTGGACAACGCTCATGCACTCTGACGTGAAGCGGTGTTTCCAAGCATGGACTGAATCAATGTTGTTAGTCACCGATGTAATGACCGTCGAAGGATATCACCGCGGAGTAAGAACTTACAGATATTTTCCTCTGACGCGTCAGTCGAGTATGGCAACCTACAGTCAATATGGGCCATGTAAAATGACACCGGTCGACCAAATGTAAGACACTGCCGTTATCACATAAGTAGTCAAAAGCGTCCACGATACCAAATAGGGCCTACCTGCCACGAGTCGTATGTGTAAAGTTCCCAGAAGAGCTCCCTGCGACGCAGAGTCTCCTTTTGATCCACTCCCCATCGACTGGGGTCTCGGTCTAAAGGACAAGAATGTAGCGTTAGTATCCCAAGCCACATCAGGGTGCGATAACGTTACGTACGCAGACCAATCTGCCAAATGACCAGGTGAGCATAATAAACTGAGGGGCTATGCACGGCTTACACTTTGGGCCACTTTGATAGCTATGCCCATGATAGCCCATCGTGCTCCAGAATTGGAACCATGCCGGTCCGACATAAAAAGGTAAAAAGTCATGAGGAACTGAAATTGTATGTGTAAGCACGAATGAAGATTCGTCATGTATGCTTACAAGAGCTTGAACGGCATTAATAGTCGGGTCCTCGAACAGTGAGCTCTGGAATAGCGCGGCCCGAGCTAATTGGTGGTACTTCTCAGCTTCAATGTTGTAGGCTGGTAGGTGTATATCCATGAGGGTCCCGATCGCGAGAATCATAAACATGAGAGACAGTTTGTGTGAAAGAAGTGGATCGTCGGGGGGCGGTCCGGTATTGGGAGTGTAAAATTGGGGATATATAT
Organism: Suillus paluster; assembly: GCF_016628075.1. Classification (NCBI taxonomy): domain Eukaryota; kingdom Fungi; phylum Basidiomycota; class Agaricomycetes; order Boletales; family Suillaceae; genus Suillus; species Suillus paluster. Next base: position 707,678 of record NW_024537572.1, read on the forward strand.
CTTCGTAGAAGCATTGCTGGCTTATAGGATTGTACCTTGCGGGAAAAAAACAATCAGAATTTCCGAAATTTCACCGTGATATAAGAAAGCCGACGGACATCCATGCTCCTAGCCGATAATACGTTTGGCATATTTCTTGAGCTTGGGGGGCCTTGGGAAGGTACCATAAGAGAGTTCTAAGTCGTACGTTCTCAAGATGAATAGATGTGTGTGTTGAGGGCAGAATTGGGAATGCCCCACTTCGCGCTAGAATGTCGGCAGGAAGAACGGTTTGTAGTGCAGCAAGGCGATCACTGTCAGTTTCGTGATCTTCATTTGCTTCATTCTGCAGTTATTCAGAAGATAGTAGAAACATATATGAGGACTTGGACGGACCTGTAGGAAATACTAGAGCACGCGTAATCAGACGTAGGAATACCGCGTTGAACGAACATTCACGTACCCAGGAATTTGCGATGGAACCGAAGTATTTTGCACCCCCAGAAGCATTAATCGATAATGAGCCAAAAGCGTCAACGACCTCGCCGTTCTGCTCTTCTTCCTTGGCTTCGCATCGAGGCATATTTCTGCTACTGGGGGGCTCGCGCTGCAAAGGTTGCTTGATTTGTAACAAGTCATCAGTCAATAGATGGTGCCGGTCTGCAGATACGAGAGAGTGCGACTGCCGAAGAGCGTCTTCTAAATCTCGCACACGTTGACAGAGTTCCGATATCTTCTCATGAAGTTCTTGAGTTGATGCTAAAACAAACCTTGACCACAGAAGGCAATCAGACAGTGCTCGGCTTAGCACCACAAGTACCCCCTCACCTATTCCCCTGGCCAGTTGTCAAAGAACCTATCGCATCAATGATCAGCCTGTTGGCTTGCATTGAATGGAGTTGGACTCGTACCATCTGGACAGATGGCACCGCAGCCACGTTTCACGCATGAGCCACAAGGAATCGCTCTGTCACAGCGCAACTTCAGACTAAAAATGAAATACATCGCGCCATAGAAGTGAGTAATGATTTTGAATGTGTTACTGTGACTTACCGTCTACATTCTGCACAAGAAAGACGAGTAGCACCCTTTCTGCGTTTCTTAGCTGCATCAGCAAAGAGATTCTGCTCCATGCGAATTGGAGAGACTGGGGGAGATTGCATGCGGAGGCCCCACTAGCAAGGACTGATGGCAGGAGGAAAGAAGATAGATGGCCATAATTATCACATTGTGATGGTTTTCAAGTATTGTCCAACTAAATTCCGCACTGATTATTACATATGGTATGAGTATCGTACAAATATAGATTAATCGGATCATCACCCCCCCTCGACACGGAAGCATTTTGAATGTCGCTGACCTCACGACCCTCGCGCGGAGTCCGAGTACGTGATTCATGACCCCCCTCACTTGCACACATAGTAATTCAATACCAGCATCCCCAGTCTTCTATCAAGATTCAAAACACGAGGCCTTCATGACCTGTCTCACCCTACGCCATCCATAACTATCTAATTCATTGCGGATAAACCTTTTTTTTCCGCCGTTCCGTTTCTTTCATAATCATCCCAGCATAATCGGAACATTGGATTTAGTATGTCTCCGAAGTCCGTTCGTTCGAAAATACTGATGAGAGATTAACATGACTGGAGAGCACGATTTACTTCTAGCACATAAATTTGTCGCAATAGTCTGGAACGTTGAAGTTCCCCACTGATCCCAGGTACGCGCCGTGTTTCAGGCTTCTACTAATATATACCCCATGGTCAATTCCAATTTAAATTCCAATGCCATTTCTGATGACAGGACTTATGACGTGTCAGCGTCTCGCATAGCGGTCCAGCCCTTTCTAAAACATTCGCGAGCGATGCACTAGTATGCGAGATCCATAAATTCGTCTGTGACGTGAAAACGCACAGGTGTTCTTCTCGGTCATTGTCACCGCCGATGAGAAGAACAGAAGACGCCAGAGACCAGTGACAGATGATGACGAGATGTGACAAGGATCCCCTTTCCGACTCACGCTGCGGCACCGGCAAACAATACCAACGCAGCTGTTATTCAACACTACCGTCAGGATGCAAGGGGAACGTTGCGCCCCCCTTGCAGTGGTCACCATCAATTCAACACGCATCGCATACCGCTTCTGCATACTTGACAACTCTCGTAGAAGCGAGAGGACTAGATACGAATATTAAAAACGAGTGTACAGCATGATTTCAAGTATGTGATATGCCACACATGAAGCCCTGCACGAACGTGTCCGGAACTATCTTGAATCTAGCATGACAATCTAATCAGAACGGAGATCAGATAAACCTCTTTCGAGCTGAGGGGCTTGGTCTCGGAAGCCAGCGAAGCGGCAATGTCAAAAAAAGTACTGACCGATATCTCCCAATCGGTCTCTACATATCTTCTATCGACGATCATGTTTAAGCTCATATCTCTTCTCACCATTTCGGAATGCAATCACTGATGTTTTTTTTGCCTGTAAGGTTTTATTTACCCTGTGCCTCGAGGCATTCTCATGACGAGACCATAAACACGCAGGCACGAATTAATCATGATGGCGACCAGCACTGATTTACCGACGCATGGTCCTGTGACGCCGTCCTACGGACGTGAGATGTGATAATTCTAGGATGACTTCGTAGGAGTCCGTGACCATCGAGTGCGCATGGGAAATTGCATGCGTTATCAGCGGATGAAATTGTTCAAGTGCATTCATCTGCGATAGTCGAGGCAAGTGTACCTGGTGAGTATGACTCCGTGCAGTTCTACAATAGCCGGGGTATGTTAATCCTCCTGCTTAGCGCGTGGTGGTAAGATACCGGTAGATCCCCACCCAGAGTCCATAGGAAGTAGTGTTTCACTTTTTTTCGCTGCTTTGGAATCTCCGCCCGCAGATACTGATCTCGGGCGTCGCATCGCATCGCAACAAATCAGCAACCTTTGCCTTGTGACTTGAATGGACCGCGCACGTTAATCATGATCACGGCCTCTCAAAAACTTTTCGCTCTTCAGACGCCTTTCATATCTTTTGGATCATGATAGATCTACACCCGAACACCACGGCGATTCTTACCATTCATTTTTGAAACCCGACACACTACATCCGCTCTCGCATCTCCGCTGTTCAGGAATCTGCGTTCGTTTAGTGCAAAAGAAAGTTATGGAAAACTATAACGCTACAAACAATGAGGGCACTTGTTAACGACGCTAAACTGTATTTTACTGATGTGCCGAGCCAGTGAGCCACAGTCAGCTGATAATTCCGATGCCTTTAGATCGGCACTATCTGCGATTTGCGGACTACCAGTCGCTGAAACTCTGCGATGCATCGATGATTCATCCAGAGTGGTCATGGTCGTATCTGGGAGCTGGTTCTACTTGACTGCAGTTCCGTGGGTGTTTTAAAAACAGACCTTACCCGACTTGCATTGGTGCGTCTTGTACTTTCATGATTTGCTTTGTTGATCATTTCAAGGAAAGACTGTTTCCTGTTGTTTGAGGGGATCCTCAGTGAATGTTGCCTCCGTTGAGCGTTTGTTATGGAACGTGACATGCAATCGTCTAGCAGAACCTAGCTTCAAGCTTAATACGGGACAGTTTTCCTGACATTGTTGCTAGCTTGGTCATCAGGGTTCAGCAAAGCCTATTCGCTGAGCGGAGCTGGAGCGAAACTTGTCTTATAGTATGACGTTCAGCGCTGACTCCTGAGCTTATAAGGTCCACACTTGGTACAGCATCACGTTCTTCGTCCCTCCTCGAGAGCGCTCATCTCAGTGATCCCACCAACGTTTCGTCAACTTTAAAGTTCCTCGTGCTAATCTACGCTCAAACATACGACCTCGCCCATGAAATTTCCACGCCATTCCGTAAAAACAAACAACGCCCGACGTCACTGATCGCAATGAACATTTATGTAGCAGTACTATGAACCCCTGGCCCAACCGCACAGTCCCGAAGGCTGCGTCACGGCCTTGTTGTATGTTTGGAGCACATTTGAATTTGCTTCGGTCCTTGTCTTTGACCGGGAACATTTCGTTCGCTTCCCAGGGGCAACTCCAAGATCTCATTCGATGATGAGGAAGGACAAGGCGTAAGTAACTCATAGACCAAGGTGCTCCATGCTTCAGACGATGTTTTGTAGGAACAGGAGAAAGTCAGATATAGACATTCATCCTATTTTTACACCTTCTATCGACAATTCTGCATCGTCTGAGTTAAATGTCGAACGACTTGGAAGTGGATTATCGAAGTAGGACAGTAATCGGCTGAGTGACTTGAACGATAGTCTATTCTTCCTTTATTCCGTCCTGTCTCGTACTTATGTACATTATTACAATGGTATATACTATATCTGCGAAGAGTCATGGTGTGCCTGTCATGGGAAACCCACTGTCCAAGCTTAGTTCGAAGTCAGAAAAACGAAATCGAATGTCTAATATCGCACATATCCGGGTTCACGAAGAGCCCAATATAAGACGCCTCCAACAAATCAAATAACAATAGGGGCCAGATCTTCGTCGGCACAGGGAAGCAATTTTCCCTCGAGATTGACACCAAGATCCCGTGATGACTCCGATGTCAGGCTAATGGTATCTCGTACGTATACAGCTGGCCGAGGGCGCTCGCTAGCGGGGCTGATAGGCTCGGCTACAGAGTCCTCAATAGATGACGTATCCGACATGCCATTGTACATTGGTTCTTGTCCAACGCGTGGTGGGGTCGGTGAGGAGTTAACCGCCGCGGCACGAGCACCGAAGAAGTCACCCAATTTCTTGGAGAGTGGAATGGGGGGTGTCAGGGATGATAGGGATGGGGATACAGTGTGGGTAACATGTGGTGAAGCGGCTGGTACAGGGCTCTGGGACACGGAATCTGCTCGCCAGAGCTTGAATCCCCACCCTGCGGCGGCTGGTGCGGCCTTTCTCCCTTCCTCGGGTAAAGGGGGAAGGCTCTTCGTCACAGCACCAACCTGGTTCTCTTCAATGAATTCCCGTAGAGCTTTAATGCAAGTGTCTGAAGCTTCGCGAGCCTCATTTGTTTCACTTAGCTCATGCTTCACGTCATCAAGTTCAGCCTTCATAGCATTGAGCTCCCGGCGTAGCATTTCGAGCTCAGCAGACTCTTCCGAAGGGTAAAGTGACTGCGGTGGTGACGCACGACCAAACATGCCAGACATCCTTCTCGTGTGGGCAGGGGGTTGGGTCCTGCTTCTCTGCACATCGGGAAGAGTGGGAGTTGGTGTAGGGATCGGGGATGTCAAATGAGAGCCGTCGAAGAAAGATAAGTTGTCGGAGATCGAGGATATTCGTCTATGGGCATTGCTACGCCCGGTTGTTGATCCAGTCAGAGGAGTAAATGATGCGCGCTTAGAGGACGGCGGGCCACTCAATGAAGGGATGCCGGCTCTAGACAAGTCAAGAGCGGAAGGCACCTGACTCGCTCGTCGATTTTCAGACTGTAGACGCATGAGGCCACGCCTAAAAATCAGGAAGCACGGTGAGCGACACATTGTACAAGATTATATAGGTGAGAAACGAACCTGCTTTCCTCGACTTTCGTTCTAAGTATTGATATAGTGTCTTCGTCATCCTTAATCTTTGCATGAGCATTATCCAGCTCTTCCTGCATCTTTGAGCATTTCTCCGTCATATCCCCGAGTGTGTCTGTAGTTTCTGTCTCGCGGGCCCGCACCTCAACGACTGTTTTAGAGAGTTCATCTCGCTCTCTTGTAAGGTCTGCGACCGACAGTCTCAGTTGAGTGATTATTGAAGCAAGGACGTGAGGATCCAGAGAACGAGGACGTCCATCCGCTGGCGAGGTCGGGTTTGATTCATTGTTGAGCTGGCGTTCGAGCTCTAAGCTAAGGTCAATGGAATAAGGGCGAGATGGGTCGTGTTGTTCTTGTTCGTGAGTGGCCATAGCTAGCGGGATGTGGTCAATTGTAAAAAGTGTGAGCTAGGGATTGGCTAGGGCTTGCGTTGGCATGTGGACCAGTAGTAACTTGTCGTGACTAGTCGCAGGGTGCCAGGGTGGCAGCCACGTCGCGTACCGCAGGGATAACTTTTCCACTACACCTGCCTTTTTTGGCGAGTGGCTGTGAAAATGACCCTGTCGGTCGAACACAGCCATGCAGACTGTGCAGTACGGGGTCTGCTAGGGGCGCCGCTGCGTAGTCTTGAGCGCACAGCTATTCAAGTCACTTTGTAGACCATAGCCTTCCCCCCCGGCGTATCACCTTGGTATCACCGCACTGCTTCGACTCCTGACGTATAAATATCCGCCGATCACGGTCGTCTCAGGTGACAAACATGAGAGTTGCATGCCGAACAACAAGCCAGGCAAAATGAAATTGTTGCGCCATAGAATAGTTATGGTGATATTTACAAGGTTTATAACCCCCTCGGGAGTTTTCTAGCATCTTGCTAAAGAGACCGAATCGCGAAGGACTGGGGCTCAATATTAAAGTTCCAAGCGGTTGTGATCGCAGTACATCACTCTCATGATCAAGCCTATCCAAATAGTGAATCACGTTCAACGGCAAAGACTGTGAACCTGAACCAGCCCCCTTCGATCTTGAGCGTGAGTACAATTTTTCACTCCAGTGATTGGCACTCGTGTGTCGCAAAGACAAGTACATGTGAACAGGGTACCCATTACTTTTATTTCGTGCGGATGTCTGCTCGAAAATTAGAAAAGAAGCATAGTAAGTGGGTGCACGAATGCTGCAGATTCCCTTCGATCGTACATGGCCTCGCTTTAGCCAGTCTCTGGCGAAGTACTTGGTAATGTATCTCGGCCGAACCGAATCGAATATTCTGTTGAACACGAGTAGTTCGGCCCATTTAGCGCAAGGTGACAGTGCGGAGATTTCCTGGGCGTATGATCAATGAAAACGAACAAGAGAAGAATGTTTCAAATCGCTCACCTGGTGCTGCGCCAAAAGTGTCACGGATAAGTATCATGCGACAATGTTAATCAGACTTAACGCGGAGTTGATGTCCGCAGTGCTCCTAATTGCTTAACAAGAGTGAGTGTAATTGGTTGAAGATGTATGCGGTGATATGAGGATAACATGCGAAACTCTACTAGAAGAATTCGATCACTCCTGCCGTTTGACCATCAGGAGGACTTGCCTACGGGTCCCGACAATATTGGGGGTCTACATCACAGATGATGATTGTTTCTGATGTATGGCTTCATTTATGCGGCGGCGAACAAGCTGGCAAGCATCCCGATCAGCGAGACACCGCCTTTTGCGCCAGCCTGGCGGGGTGAGAGGATGCTGAATTTCCATGTGAAGGGGTATCTCCTGGCAGGCAAAGTGATTCGTACATGGAAGATCACCCAGTGCGCATGGTGCGCACAAAGGCTGAACTCCCCCGAGTGTCGCAAACATTAACACGCGGTTGTTCAACCCACTGACTGTTGCCTGCAGCGGGTACTATTCACCGGTGTCGATTGCCATATGAAACGCTTCCACCGTAAAGGGGGCTCAAGCAGACGTGCCACAGGCGCTACAAAACTTGAATGTGCAGGGGATTCGACCACATTCGACCTGCCCTAAAGGAGACACTATTGCCGCGTCGCACCGCTTCCATACTTTTGCAAATATGGTCTTCGTTCGACGATCCCTCCACTCATATCAGGTCTGAGTGACGACGAGGGTCCATGATAGGGTGTCACGCACAAACGCGACACGCCCTAGTCCACTTGCTAGCAAGGCAGTGAGCAAGTCGGCGAAGACCTGGGCACCTGAGCGATAGCCAGCATCTTGATATTTGTCTTCGAGCTTAGCGCTGCTTATCGTTTGGTAATGATGGAGAACGTACCATTAATGTAGCATGGCTCTCAATTTTGGCGCACTTCTTGGCTCTGGATCCGAACAAGTAAAACGCGATGAGGGAAATACCAACTGTTCCGCACAGGCACCGCAACTGCTCATCCACTAGGTTCAGCCAAATTCGAATATTCGTTCGTGTCCGACGGAACGGTATGACACGATATGACATGGAGAAAACAGCAAATCGCAATTTTTTTTGCCCTAGTTTATACAATCATACAACGTTCCACAGATCTGCGCAATAAAACATTATCCATCATAGCATTCCATTTCAAAGCAAATACTAGTCTTAGCAAAGGGGTAGATCATTCTCCAGGCTCCGGTGGTGCGGAGATTGCACTTCGTCATCCGTGAGTAAGAGAATCCACACAGATGATGCCATCGCGCTCGCTCCAGGGATAACCCCACCGATGGAGCCATTCTCGGACGCCCGCAGCGAGGCGAGCCCGCGACGCGCCACGTGCAGCGTCCTGTGTTCCAGTGTGCTTTTCTTCTCCGACAACAAGGAAAGCTGAAACATGGTAATGAATATAGGTGCAAGCTCATTACGAAAACGCATACCGAGCCCAAGGAAATGTTCACGCTCGAGCTGAAATCGAGATAAGCATACGGTTATCTGGCTGTTGCATAGAGTACTCACAGCAAGCAAAAATTCTTCGAGAACTTCCGTTGCCTCATTCGAATGTAAACCGTGAAGGTCCAGCATAGCTTCAGTCCTCTCTTCAGATGTTAATTTCGAATCGCCGCCTACGGTGGTGCCGGCTATGCCTAAACATACTCCCAACCCTCCTCCGCAGGTTCGGCCACGGGCAGTCCGGTCTCCGGCATCATCAGACCATCCAAGATCTCGGCTCTTGACAGCTTGTTCGGAAACTTTCGCGCGTTCTCTGACGAGTTTACCAGCGGCTGTTGTCATCTCATTGCCCATTTTAGCATTGAGATCGTGACCCTCCCTGCTAAATCGTTTGGCTGCAGCACCATCGCCGCGCCTCCATGCATCGGCGGCCCTAGATAAGCACGCATTCCGAGCAGCACCCAGTTGCAGTGCTCGAGATCGATAAGACATATATAAAGCATTGATCGACTCCCCAGTGGGTAGAGTGGGCAATAGCGCTGGGGAACGTAACTTGATGCGAGGCGATGGCTTAGGTGCCACGATCGAGGTACGGATGTGTAAGTTATCCACAGACGCATTCGATGAGACCGGCTGGCGAGTGGCTGTTGTGCGGTCCGCTGGCACTTGAGCAGGAGCTGGTCTCTTTACGGCTGCTGCAAATCTTGTGCGGCCAGGATCGTGTTGCCAATGGCCATCACGAGCGCCATAACCTCTGCGATTGCGTGACGCATCAAATCCGAGTGCTGGGAACTCGTCAGGTGGAGGGCTGGTAGTGCGGACACTAGAGTTGCTGAGACTAGTCCGTGACAGTGCACCAGTCACACTAGACACATCGACGTCTTTAGGAAGGTGGTGCAAGAATTCACACTGATCCTGTTTGGCACAAGTCCCACGCAACCAGAACCGGCAGAGTGCTCTCTCCAGGTCGTGGCTGAAGATGAAGATGAGGTGGACATATCCCAAAAGGGCAGAAACCAACAAACCTGAAGCGGCAATCGGCTCGCAAACATTCACCCGCAAGGTAATAGCGGCAAACCCTATTTCCGCCCGGAATAGGCCGTGCATTGCCCCTGGTAGAACCTCGTCCGGCGGGCTGGAAGCCTCCGCGTCCCCCATGCACCATCCCGGCGCTGTTGTCCCTAGCCACTAATGTCACTCGTCCTCCCATGGACTGCATACGAGGTTGGCTGTGCTGAGGTGGAGAAGGTAAAGCGCGATCAACAAGCCATGCCATAGCACGGTCGAAATCATAGCCGTTCTGAGAAAGTGCATCTTCAAGCTCAGATGGCGCAAGGGTGGATCCGAACACCGAGCTAAGCACATCAAGAGGTGTCATTCCATCTGTCAAGTAGCCTGTCCCCTCCGCATCGTCGACTGACCCATCGTATTGCATGTCGTAGTCATAGCCATGCTGGTAGTAACTTTGTGCAAGTGGGTCATCGGGTGAGAGTGAGGCAGTATCTAACCATTGGTCAAAGTCAGTGATCGTAATTGGATGGAAGGAATTGGGTGCTGTCTTGGGCGCGAAAGGATCGAATGGGTCCTCTTCTTCGTCTTCGTCTCCTGGTCTAAGGGAGGAGCGGAGGGAGCTTGGAGTTACAGCTCGAGGTTGCAAAGAATTGTCCGGCACCAACGGCGCGGCGATGGCGAGATTAGAAGTTGCTCTGAGCTGGCTATGGGACCACAAGTCAGGAGATGGTGTCTCGGTTCTGTATCCAGAAAGGGTTCCGGAATTGGATGGAGCTGCTGCAGCGGATAGGGGCCGGGGAATAGGCTTGAATTCGGTTGCTTTCGCACTCAAAAGTCGAGGGGAGGATATTGGTGATGATGGAAGGCTCGAAGTGAACTGAGGATGTGCTTGCGCTTGAGCATGCGCAAGTGTTGGAGAGTTCATGGGTGACACGCTCCGTGCAGTCATGTATGAGCTTGCGTTTCCAGCTACAAGAGGGGAACCAGCAGGTGTATGTGGCCTACGAAAACCGATAGCAAGAGGAGAACTAGGAACTGAACTGGGGGTATCTGGCCTGTTGGGAATTAACCGAGCCGAGTGGGTGGACGCGCGAGAAGAAGGTCGAGATGGGCGTCGCGTTGGGGTCAAGAAGAGGAAAGGAACGCCTGCTACGTCGTCGTGGTGTCTATGCATCAAATCTAAAACATGCTGTTCAAGCTACAAGACAGAAGATCAGCAAAAGGGGCTAGAGTAGACATGCCGCGAGCGAACCATGTCGTCTCCTACCCCACAAGTAGACTTCAACAATTCTTTAAGTTCATCCTCTTGCTCATTAGCAAGAAATCCTGCTGCTTTCGTCACAAGCGAAGTGCTGATGCGGCTTGATTCATCTACGTCTCCATCTCCATCGAAGCCGTCTGAACCGCCCTTCTGCTGACGAGTTATAGCTAATAGTTGAGCACGGGTGTGGGGAAATCGTTGTACATGGTTGGTTAAGGCTGAGCCAGATTCAGATAAATCATCAGACTCAAAGATAACGGCGGGAGGAAGAATCAGCGTCTGCGGCATCGCTAGAGGGCGTCAAAGTGAAAAAGCAGGACACTAGAAAAATATGAAAGCGAAGAGTGGGATGTAGAGTTGATCTCTACGTCCAAGGACGTGCCGCTACAAAACAACAACGATAGGGTCCATATAAGAGCATATGAAACAGCCTCAAGAAACAAATAACGTTATTCCCATCACGCTTGATCATTGATTCAATTATTGTTCTCAAAGACCCGAAGAGGAGGCTTGGGTCGAACGTTGGAAAGGAAAATACCAGTGATATACAACACTTCTGAATCATCTTCTTTAATCGTCCCACTGAACGAGAACAAATTCTTCTCTCCAACACTCCTTAGCTTCCCTGTCGCTATCGTGGTCATCAAGGCAACAGTCCTTTTCACACGAAAAAATCATGCAAGTGCCCCACTCCATACCTCGCTTGTCAGACGCAGTTTTTTTCTGCAGGACGTCCCGAACCGCATTCATCCTTTGTGCGTCTGTCAACTCCTGCGCGTCATCATCCTTGATCGAGATCCTCAGGACATTGATCAGGTTGGGCATAAGTTGACATTCGAAGACGCGCGCCGTCTTGCACACCGGGCACGAAGGTATTGAAGCGGTGCTGTACGAACGTCTAACGGCAGGGACAACCTTGAAAGCAGCCTTCGTCACCGGGAGAGGGTCCTGAGCAGGGACAGGGAATAATCTGTCGAACACTTTGTCTGAAGAAAAAGGTAGGGGGATCCCTTTCAGCTCATATCTGCACTCAAAACATTGGTTAATCGGATAAAAAGACTCAATTTGAGCTGACCTGAGACATTGTTCTCCTGTGTTGCTCACCCGCTTCGTGAACCGATCAAATACACTGTCCACCTCCAAGGAGTTCTCGTATGGTTCGAATGCCCAGCTCACGTCCTTTCCGCCTTTAGAATCATCATCAGCAAGATCATCTATGTGGGCACTCTGAGGGATTTTGGTCTTGGGCTGGGGAGGCAAATATTCCGAGATCGTCGAGAGGTATATAGGAGGAAAAGACGGAGCAGCTCGCCACGGCGAATCATCAATCGTTGCTGATACTACCGCAATAATTGATGAATGTTCAGAAGATTCGGACGTGACGCTTTCCGTGTCACTTGTGTCCTCTGGCTCGTCTTCAATCGCGGAAGCTGGCTGTCCGAATACCTGATCACCCAATCCAAAAAGACTAGGAGTAAATGCCGCCTGCATCTGGCGATTGAATGAGTGACCATACACATATGGCACAAGTTGGACTCAACTGAAAACGGATTAGTTGTAGGTGCAGCCTTCACTGGTTGAAGGGTCTTCTGTTGTACTTGCTTCTTCGCCAACTTTTTCGCAAGCTTTGCAGCGTACTCTACATTGTACCTCAGAGCACGCCAAGCACGAAGGCTGTTTCAGAATCCACTGAGAATGATAACCGATCCTTTCACGGAACAGCACAGACCTACCTCCCGTCCTTCCGTTGGCACGCACTCCGGGAGCATCCCCAGATATACAACGCTCTATCCATAGGGCTGTCCTCGAATGGGCACCAGACCTGTACAAGTAATTCCATGGGGTACGAACAGTTCTTGCATTGAGAGCAAGAGAACGATGGTTCTCTCGAAGGCAGCATGGCCTTGAAAAAAAAGCAAATGAACTGCATTGACAAGGTGATCGTACATGATCGAAGAGACGTGCTCGTACAGGATGCCCGCCAATGCGAGAAACTGCAGCATCTTGGATATCAGTTTCCTTCTCTACCGTGCCATCAGGGATGCCTAGCAAAACCGCCGTCTCTACTTCCGAACTGATCTCGTCATCAGAATCAGACCAATCATCCTCAACAGCAGAGGGCATAATCTGTGATATAGATTTTTGTCAGTAAATCTATTTTCACGAACTAGACGAGAAAAGCGAAAAATTTCAGATATGCATGAATGGTAAAATTTGAAAGACTCGTCACAGGTGCTGTCATGAGGAAACCGCACGACAACAGATTCAGACTCGTCATCTAAAGAGTTCATCCAAAAGAAAAAATAGCTTTTGAACTTGCACTCACCGTGATCGACGTTGAAGCTGGTGGAAGGTAGACAAAAATCTTGAAAGATAATGGTATGGAAGACCAAACATGAGTAAATAACCTTCAAAGTCGTGGGAAAGGCTTTCTTCATTTACGGAACTGGTGAGTTGCTTCTATTGCAAGAACAGCTGGCTAAACGTATTCGAACGCGCTATCTTTCTGAGGTTGTGTTAGAATATTCACGCTCTTTTACCCTCGTCGTGGGATGTCTCCCCCAGATGCCAGAACGCGTCGGAAAATCAGCTTGAAACCAGCCAAAGTACTGACTGGATCGTACGTTGGATAGTATGCATGTCAAGACTTAATATCTAACTCCTGAAACCTATTTCAGAATCAGCAACAAACTGATATCAAACATACTACCCTCGAACGTCATCTTCGTACTGGCGCTCTATGCGGCAAAAGAGCTACTTCTTTCTTATGACGTGGGGGTATTTTGGGTGCTTATGAGGGTGTTGGCTTGTGGCGGTTTGGGTATGCTGACATGGGAAGGTTTAACGGGGAAGCTCATGAGAAATGGCAATATAGAGGTATGTGTTCAAGACTCTAGCGCTTTCTGTTATTGACCCTTGGTCATGTTCAGTGGACAGCATTTGGCGTATCGTCAATGCTGCTCTTTGTGCAACAAGCAGCGTTATTTACAGCATTGTATCGTCTTCCCTCTCCAAGGTATGCTGTTTCTTGACAATGAATCCTGGATTATAGGGACTCACCTGTATGCAGGGTAATGTTGTTCAGCCATTTCTCCGCAATGTGGGTGGACTCCTTCATAGCCCCCGCTTCGGTCAGTCCGCTCTACACAGTTAAAACAACCTGTTCATGAGGCATCTCAGATGTGGAAGCCTATCCTAACTGTCGTGTCGTTTCTGCTCTCATTTGCTTCAGATGCACTTTTGTCTAAACGCAGCGTCTCCATCATCGCTCCTGGTTACGGAGCCTTAGTTATGCATGGGTTGTCCACGTATGCTCTTGAACATCTTCGTGGTGTCTTGGCTCCCACTGTGAGCCCCACCTTGACAACGGCCGCAAGTGCACTGGGCGCAACGCTTATTGGACTACCGCTCTACGCTTTCAGAAAAGCCCTCGTGTGTACTTCACACATTTGGGTGTTCTGCTATGACCTCACTCTACCCTCTCTTGCAGCTTGACCTTCCGCCATCACCCGTGCTTCCTCTAACCTCCTTGGCAGTCCTTCCGATTCTGGCATACGCTATGATCTTTCTGACGCCGGACACAATTGGCATGCAATTCAATGTCATCCAGACATCTCAATTGTTCTTAGTCTCCTACCCGATCGCTTTCCTCGTTGCGACTGCCATGGGTTTTCTTGGGTTTTCTCAGCACCCTCATTGGATCGATTTACTTGTCGGAGTGATGCTTTATTATTGTCAGTTTTAATTCCGCATGCTGGTGGCACTCAATTCTTACCCGCTATTCTTTAGCGATATATCCTGACAATGTTCCTACACTATCTGGGCCGTCGCGTACACCAGCATCGAAAGTTATACGGTTCTATCTGAACTCGATACTTTCAGACCCTGAGTCGAGGAAGATATTCTATTTCCTCATGTTGAATATGTGCTTCATGCTAGTCCAGATGTTATACGGTGTCTGGACAAACAGTTTGGGTCTTATTTCTGATGGTGAGTTGAATGGCGAGAGGATATTTGCGTACTGACGACTCCGTTACAAGCTATTCACATGGCATTTGATTGCTTGGCCATTGGTGTCGGCTTAGTTGCTTCGATCATGGCCAAATGGCCTCCAAATGAAAGATTCACATACGGGTAAGTACATACCTTGTATCAAGCTAACGCACGCAGTTATCGAATCCTCCTTCAGATACGGCCGAATTGAAACTTTGTCAGGATTTGCCAATGGAATATTTCTTATCCTGATATCTGTTTTTATTGTTTTTGAAGCTGTACAGCGGATGTACGTTTCCGGTTGCTCGCAGATGTAATTGACGTTAACTGTCTGTAGATTGGATCCTCCGGAAATGACGACGAACCAGCTGCTGCTGATCAGTTCGCTCGGATTAGGTATTAACCTGTTTGGCATGTACGCTATGGGCGGCCATCACCATCACCATCATGTTCGTCAATATACTCCCACTGGGTTGTCTCATTCTAACTTCAAGACCACAGGGTCACTCTCATGATCACGGACATGCACACCAGCATAATTCACACAACGGGCATGCTCACCACGATCACCACGATCACCACGATCACTCACATGCTCATGGCGACCATGCCCACAAACATGTCAGCCACTCAGTCAGCGCCCATTTGCATGAACACGAGCCATCTAAGTCCAGCGAACATCAGCTGTCTTCGCTACCCCATGAAGACTCGCATGCACACAACCACTCTTCGCATTCAAATTCCCATTTGCACTCTTCAAATCACTCATCCTCTTGCTCGGATCATGACTCCCATTCCCATTCCAACTCGCATTCTCACTCTGACCACGCACATACCCATCCTTCCCCCTTGCCTACGGATCATAAGCATTCTGAGGAGGGCTCTTCAATCCGTGGCCGCAAACCACATTCTCGGGGTCCTTCCCTTCATATACCCACTGATGGCGCTCAAGTCGCATCTGCCGTTCCATTTCCCTTATTTTCCCCCACTGGCGTGGACTCGCCAATTTCACCCAGCTATCCTAGCACTCTGAAGCATGACCATCACCATCACTTCCACCATGGGATGGAGTCTTCGGGACACAGCACAGGCGATCATGATCATGATCACTGTGACGAACACAAACATGGGCACCACCACGAAGGACACAGTCACAATATGCGTGGCGTTTTCTTGCACGTTATGGCGGTGAGCATTTGTCAGGCATTTTTGCGTCGAGATTGATTGGTATTTTTAGGACACGCTCGGTTCTGTTGGAGTCATTATCTCGACCCTTCTCATCCAGTTTTATGGATGGACGATATTCGATCCCATAGCGTCGCTATTCATTGCAGTCATGATCGCTGCAAGTGTCATTCCGCTGGTAATTGACACAGGTAAGGTCCTGAGCCTTGACATGGGGTCTCGCGAGAAAGAGGTCCAACAAGCACTCTCTGAGGTAGTACCTTACATCTTTCTTCTAATCTAATTACACTGACCACGCGCTTTCTATTATAGCTTGCCTTCGTGGACGGTGTCGCGTCTTACTCATCTCCACAATTCTGGCCCAAAGACTCGGAAAGCGTCATTGGCTCGATTCACATCCAGCTCGCACTTTCACCACACGCACGTCCTGACACTGATGGCGTGCGCGAACGCGTACATGCCCTTCTGCGGAGCAGAATCTCAGGGCTTGAAGAGCTGACCATACAGTTGGAAGAGGAAGGAGACTCATTGGGAAGTAGATAACACGGACTGAGCCCTTGCCATCGCATATATTTGTATACAATTTAATCGTACGCCATGCATCCATTCCATCATTCTGTGTGACCAGATACTCTGAACGGCTCCCCGCTTTGCAGGCCTTACTCGGCAGAAGCCTGACCACGTGAGTTATAGATTCATCAATGCTGCGTATCAAAGCGCGCATTCTTCGAGGAGATCGCTGCCAACGCCTGCCATGTCAGATTTAGCCTCTCTGTCTCTTTTCTGCGCTACGCCGGAGCAAGTGGTTGAATCGCGGAGACGAACCTGGCCAGCATGGGGAGGTATTCTCAATGAAAATCAGTACTATGAGCGTTATGCACGACTGGATCAGATGGAGCACGCAGATGAGTCGAAGATGATTACATGGTGAGGAACATATCATTGGCCCAGACATGCCTAATGACAGCTTCCTGAAAGGGTGCTTGCACCAAGGCATGATCCAACTACGATAGACTTCAAGTGCTCATGCGAGACGTCAGTGGATGATTGATGGTCACCTTCATATGAGGCTGATGATCGATGATCGATAAACAGCTATCGTCGCAAAGGTCTGGTCAAGTATCCCGGCGAGAACGAAGCCCGGGAGGCTCTCTATTATGGCATTGCAGCTGTCTACGTTCCGCCCTCAAATAGAGGCAAGAAGTATGGCTTGCATATGATGCGCCTGCTGCACTGGGTGCTTGCCCCCCACGCAAATCTGCCCCAGTTTCCCAAAGAATGGGGTGCTCCTCCCGAGGCACAACAATCAAGCGGGGCGTTATTCTCCATCCTCTTTACGTCAATCGGGGAAGGATTTTATAGAGCATCGGGACCGGGAGGGAAGAAGGACGGAGGTTGGGAGGCCAGAAGTGTAATCTCAGTGACTTGGGAAGTTCCAGAAATACCCATCGAAAAGGCTGAGGACCCTGCGCGTTGGGTTTGGTTGCATCATGAGGATATGAATGAATTCTGGTCGAAGGACGTCCAGTTCATCAAGAATTCATTGGCTACTGCCACAGAAGTGGGCTTCATGCCGCATACAAAGAACCCTGTGGCAATCGTTGCGCCCTTACCAGATGGTGGTGTCGGCTCATTTCACATCACAAGAAAATTGTGGGGAGCAGAGAAGGCGATAAACATGCACCAGTGGGGGGTGAAGCTACTAGATGACGAGCGTTCCGACTGTCCGACGTATGCGACCTGGTCGGTCGATGTTCAGCGTCCCGGGTCTCCGAGTCTGGTTATTACGAGGATCTGCGCGATGGAGGAAACGTTCCCGGCTCTCCTTGCCAAACTACAAGAGGTCGCTCGGAAAAGCAAAATATTTGACATCGAGATCTGGGGTTTGCCCAGGGGGCTGGAGCGGGTGGCTGTATCGACGGGTGGACGGCACTTTGAAGGAAAACAAGGGCTTTTATTACCGTGCATCAAGTGGTACGGGGATGGGGGTACTGCAGATATTGAGTGGAGATTCATCGAGAAGTGAGTTCACGCGTCTCCATTGCAAGCAATTACAATATTGAATTGACCTCTCTTTGCCAGATTTTGTTTGAGTTGTTGAGGTTATGATCAGCAAACATGGTCTACAAAGTCCTTGTGATATATTTTCTGGTGGAATGCGACTGAGTCCCATATGTACAAGTGATCATGGCAACATTAACGCGATGCTGCAGGTACATGATGATGCAATGGCACAATTGAACATTATGCATGCCCAGAGGATGATCGTCTGGTATGTATCTGTGTGTAGTGAAAGGCAAACGGACAAACGACTGCGACCAAGGGTGAAGAGACAGCCTGATAATGTTCATCGCCCGATGTTTTTCCAGACGCTCAGCAATATCACGGGCAGGGATCAAAAGCCGCGCAGTGATTTGATGGTTCCCCCGTCGTGCATGGAGGGACAAAATCCAAGGGACTGCATGCGAACCCGTGACCAACCAGCTCGAACCCAGAATCGACAACCTCGTACCCTTCCTACGATGAGGAGTGCGCTCGCGAAGGTGTACCGCGAACAATAGGAGCAGGAATTACGCACGCAGACAGAGCTTATCCACTGCATCCACAGAGCCGAGCCTTTCCCGGCGAGTCCTCTTTGTAGAACTTTCATGATTGATACTGACGACAATGAAAGGAATCATAACCTGTAAAGTTTAAATAACATGCATTACATCAATACAAGGCGTTCACGGAGTGACTTTGCTCCCCATGATGACGGGTGTTGCTCGAAGTCCTATAAGCGAATATATTCAAGAACATTGTGACGCTTCCAATGGTCAGTACATAGTGGGTATGCACACTACCAAGATGGGAATCATCTCCGAATACCAACATTCGCGGTGGTGCGGCCGCTCTGCGTCTTCCACCCAATCCACCCCACTAGGACGTTCTTGGCAAATATTTCCCCAAAGCCTAGCATCACTCCGTTC
Source organism: Suillus paluster (assembly GCF_016628075.1). Taxonomy (NCBI): domain Eukaryota; kingdom Fungi; phylum Basidiomycota; class Agaricomycetes; order Boletales; family Suillaceae; genus Suillus; species Suillus paluster. Next base: position 726,502 of record NW_024537572.1, read on the forward strand.
ACGAAAGGAAGTAATAGATTGATCGCAAGAGAGGAAAGGAGCAAAGACATTCGTGTCCGTGGCGCAAGTGTGCTGTCAAGCAAGGATGGGATGGTGGAGGGTGGCACGGTGGAGGGCTTTTGTTCTGCAGGATGTTGCTGCTGAGGTTGATCACGCCCTGGCGTTTTTTGAAATACAATGTGCGGTGGAGACGGCGAAGATGGAAAAGAAGTCTCAGGAAACGACATGGATGGATAGGAAGAAGTGGGAGATGAATCTATATGTTCCCATTTCTGTGACGGAGACCCACTATCCGTCTTGAAATGAGAGGCATCCAAATGACTCGACGAGGCCTTCTTTTCTGCAGTAACAAGATGCCCGGAATCCGCAAAGGACGACGAGACCAGAGAGGCAGACGAGGAGGCTAGCACCTCACTTGCAGCAGCGAAGGAGGACGTGATATGTGAGCCCAACGCATCCGGGTTTTCTGGCTCCTGACCGAGGGCTTGTCTTTCTTCTGCCTCACGTTTCCTAATCTGCTCCCACCGTGCGCGCTCCCGCTCTGCTTTGGCACGAGCTTCAGCTGACTGAGCACGCCATTCCTCGACCTGAGCCTCATATTCCCCTTTCCATGCGTCTTCTTCAACAACTTCAGATGCTTCAGCGACCTCCGAAGTTACTGCAGGTGTGTCAGAGAGTGATACAGGAGCGGCCGGAGCAGCAGCAGTAGATTTAGGCGCAATGTCTGTGGACTCGAAAGCAGTCTCCAGCGCTGACTAGAAGTCAAAAAAACTTATTAACTACAAGCTAAATTACCAGACATTAACGAAATACCTGGAGCATGTGCTCATTCCTTTGCTCGGGGAAACTTGTGTCTGCCATCGCCATTGTGCTCGATGACCTTGTGTTCGAGGTGAGTGGCAATGGCTAATAGCTCGGTGTTCTCACGGTTCAGATCTGTATGTACAAGAAATTCCCAAAGTACGTACGTACGTACGGGTACTATGTAGTCACTGCCATGGATCGTCACCCTAGGCTTGAACAGCCCTTCTGTTGTGACCACCGACCTTGTTTACCATGGCCATGGAATGGTCCACCCTGTTCCTGGATCCACGAGCTTCCAAAGACCTTAATGCCTCCCGCGCACTTATCATTGTTAACCAACCGTTTAATACCAGATTGTTGAAGACCCTCTGGGCCGCTTGCGAGTGGCGTTCTTGCGCTGACGGAGGCGCTAATCGTTTGCATGATGCCTCGAGCACAGCTGGTGGTCCCGATCTTCGAAGTTCGTAAGTCTAACCCTCTTCCTTTCGCTGCAGTGTAGAGCGAGTGACGTCAGTCTAGTTTCCTCCCTGATATGGTGAAGGGAGATCTCGACTCCTTGCGGGAGGATGTGAAATTGTACTACATGTCTCAGGTATGCCTTTGTCATTTAAATCAATGCTTTCTCTCAGCTTTTCCCCAGAATGTACCAGTAATCTACGATTCCGACCAAGATTCTACGGATTTGATGAAATGCGTGCAAGCGCTGGAAGAGAAAGAACGTTTAACTGGGAAAGAGGTAAATGACAATTTTCATATTCACTCATATATCAGAATAATTCATCTCTCGGACAGTTCGAGATTGTGATCCTGGGAGGTCTCTCCGGAAGATTGGATCACACTGTGCATATGCTATCATACCTTCACAAACTTCGCAAGACCCGCAAACGCGTCTACACAGTGACCGACGATAATGTGGGATGGGTCCTGGATGAGGTGAGTCGAGCCGCTTCTTCAGCCCTGTGTCTCACACTCTTTCAGGGCGAACATCTCATCCACATTAACTATGACATATTGGGACAAACATGCGGGCTCCTCCCTGTTGGTATCAACTCAACCATCTTGACAACAACTGGATTGCGATGGAACCTGGACAACACAGAGTCATCTTTTGACGGACTTGTGTCCACGTCAAATCATCTCGTACCAGGGCAAGACGTCACGATCAAGACCTCGAAACCAATTTGGTGGTGCGCAGAGTTAAGGAACCACTAGATGCATAGGCGACATTCACTACATAATATTATGATTATGGTCTATAGAGTAGCTGTAAATCGGCCTTGCTCCTCGTTTAGAAATATCATGGTGATGTCCTTTTATGTAGGAGGTCAGAACTTCAACCAACCACATCATGAGCAAACTGGAAATCACTGTCCTCTACTTCGCTGCTGCATCAACAGCAACTGGATTGGCCGAACAATCCATCACTCTCCCTGCCCCACAATACCCGCTGTCCTCATTGAGCGGTCTCCTGGTATCATTGCACCCAGATGTCGGCCTAGACAAGATCCTTCAGTCCAGTCAATGGAGCGTGAACGCTGAGATGGTGGACAGCGTCAAAGAAGTGACACTGAAAGGAGGAGAAGAAGTCGCTGTCATATGCCCTGTATCAGGTGGATGAAAAGTCGCCAGAAGTCTCGTGTTGCATTGCGCGGCAGGTGAGTACGCTCCAAAGTTAAGTATTAAGAACTGCAATCTTATCATCTCGCCTTCGGCGTTTCACCACAGGATGAGCTCGAGCCTGGGATCAGTACTGGTCTTTTTAGCTGGTGTTCTCTTTGTATTCTCGAAGTCTTCCATACTCCAAGGCACACTCCCGATGAGCTTGCCTTGTGGGATTCAGACAAGAAGATGCTATACGTTGGGGACACCTTATACGAAGACGATCCCATCATCTTTCCAAGCGGAGGATTTTTACCCGTGTGGTTCTCCACCGTCGATCAACTCATCGAGCTAGTGGAAATGCACCCGACTCTGAAAATGTGTCGATCAACTGCAGGCACGCTACTTTTCTCCGTCCCGCGCTTGAGGTGCTCGGGGCGTGCAAGACGTTCATGGAGAATATTATCTCTGGTAAAGAGCCGCCGAAGCGACGTTATTTGCGTCGGGGGACATGAAGTGTGGAGTTTCGGGAGGACAAAGGTCGGTTCTCTCTGATTTGTCCCGAGAGGCTAGTTCTCGAAGCAAGGGGTGAAGTAGTGGCGTGATGGGTTCAAAAATATGGGGATTGAGATAGTTATCAGTAGCGGTTGAACCACGGGGGTAACAATTCATAGGAAACTATGGCTCGAGGACTATTAGTTACACAGCCGGGGGCGTGGTTGTAAGGTATCAGCGGCAGCGTGCAGTGATCCTATTTAATTGAGAAGATCGCAATGTCACAGAAGTGCATCAACTGGAGGGGTGATGAGGGTGAGCACGTCTGACGTTGCAAACTCCACTTCAGAGTAGTACCTCCCTCCATAATAGAGTGATATAAGTCTCTGGGACATTAATCCTGGCCCTGTCCTGGCGCAATCTGGAAGTCTATGTTCCGCATCACTCATGCTGTCGCGAGAAGCCTAAGGCTGGATACTCGATGAGCACGACATCACTAAAAAATAACTCACAGATGACGGGTATTAAACGCCCTCGATGGTGGTCAACGGCCTAATGTTTCGCGCTCCAGCTGGGCCAAGAAGTCGTCCACCTCTGTCTTGAGTCCCGAGTCTTTAGTCCCTTTCTGCTTGTCTTTTTTCTTGGGTCGGTCTGAGGCATCGGTTACCTGTCTCTCCAGTGCCGCAGATGGACCAGAAGTGTCCTGCGCCTCCAATGTCACAGCCTCTGGGGTTTGCTGAGCAACGGGATCAAGTGTTCGACCTGCGGGTGTGTCTTCATCCTTGACCTTCCTCCGATTTGCATCCAATACTTTTCGCCTTTCTTCAAGGTCCCTCTTCCGTTTCTCCATCTCCCTGCTCCTCGACGAGCCTGCAGTAGTGCTGTCGTTACGCATACCTTCCACTTCTTCAGGCTTGAGATCCACCGCTCCAGCTCTTGTCTTGTCTTCTCAGTCTCCACCCTCGCTGATCGTAGTTCTTCTATTTGTTGCTTCCTTGTCTCATCGTCTGCAGAGAATTGATAGTACCCGGCATCTTTAGCACGAACCTCCTTTGAAGAATCGTAGTGAGAGGCCAACGGGTTATCAGCTTGTAGGAAAGCTTCTTCAAGCACTTGGATGCGCTCTGCTGAAGGTTCGTATACTGGGAAGAAGCCGACGGGGTTGTGAATGACGTCCCCAAAGAAGAAAAATTAGGTCATGGGTGCGATTAAGCCTCGCTGTTCAGTTTACTCGTCTTCGTCTGGTATTGGTTCGGCATCTTCTAAGCGCGGAAGCAGGTGCCGGGGTACTTCGGACCTGAGTGCTGTACGTTGTCGTCCGAATTCATCTTCGTATTCTATCATTGGGTCATCCTACATGCCCTATTAGCAGCATCCCTGAAGACCCGTCAGGAGTACCTACATCGTCTTGAAGCCGTTGAGGAACCGTCAATGATTCATCTACATCATCACTTTCCGACTAAAAATGATCAGTGGGCCCTTAAGTCGAACTACGGTCTCGACATCAGTAAGCTTCAGTCTGAATGTAGGCAGCATGCATACATCGACGAGTAAACCATCATACTGCTTCTCAGTAAGACCACCAGATTTCCCCTTCCGCAGTTTCTGATACACTTTCGCCTTCCTCTCCAAGATGGCTCGCACAGACTCAATAGTCACTTCACCGACTTCTTCCAGTTCTATGTCGCGTGCAGCGCGGTTGTGGACGCCTTTATTGGAGCGAGTCCATACAGTCGGTTTCTGCATGCTGTTTGTATTCGCTATCCTGACGTCGATGTCGGATCTCGCTCATCTTATCGGGTCTGTTGATCCCACCCACCGTGTATCTACTGCCTCCTGCAGCTTTGGACCGAGTGAATTCGTCTTCTTTCTTTGCGAGTTCTACTTTGAGGTCGAAGCAGGAACTCGCACTGATGCCTGCTGTTCTGCCTTTGTTGGTCGGCGCCATTCAAGGAAATGTAAGTGTGTGGACACTGGAATGCTACACGAAAGTCTAAAACGCGAAGATGATAGCCATCTACGTTAGCGAGCTAGTCTCCCTTATCCTAATATTGGGTGTCACATGACTCGTCAATTGTGAATGTAATATCAAAAGTTAAACGCGACTCTGAAGTCTCAGACTGTAGTCAACTGTACTGCATGACGATTGATGGGCGCAGCGCCCAGTCGTCCTTTCGCTACATGTGAAAAGCTCGCTGGATCGCGAGGGCAGCGGCATACTCGGTACCATCGCCATCCAACGAGCTTTGCACAGCAACTTACTTGAACCAACATCCATCCGACATTCGATCTCGAGTAGCTATCAAACCCTGCGACTTATATTACTCCACAGTAAGTGGCACTAGAGTTTGATCCCTTCGTTTAATTGCCCAGCTCAACACCGTTTGACAGACTCACTACACCAAACTACCGTCTGGCAACTTCAGTACCCCCCCTCAGAGGAGGAGTAGCTTTTTGTCCTTGGATCAGTGTCTTCGTACGTTGCGAGCTAACTGTCACTCCTATGATTTCTAACTGTCATACCCGACTAGTACTACTCGGAGTTATTCCATCTCACGATTTGTGTTACGATTCTCATGCGATTCTGATCTGCCTCACAAGTCGCTCAGAAGAGCACATCCGTAAAGCTAGTAGCCCACCGAGATCCTAGTGGGGACTTGTGGAGAGAGCGGTGCTGCCACCATCTCGCTAGACGGCGCAGACGCTGACAAGACATGTATAGCTTTGTAGGTCTTGTTTAACATAGGGTGCTGCCCCAACGGACAATAAACAGGGATTCAAAAAAATTTGCAGCATTCCTTCAGAGACTCGGAAAGTCGCCATCCCGAAATCAGCGCTGGCTTCTGCTCATGGAGCTAACGAGGGGACTGCTACCAGGAACAGAGGCGTACAAGTTATACTATGTCAATCTCCCAAATCCCGGAACTTCTTGGTCATGGTCAGAGCAGGGGAGTCGAGACAGTGCTGGTACAGCGACGGTCTGTCATGGATATTCCTACCGACAACAGTCTCCAAGTCAACATCTATGACTCCGTTCGTGACTATTTCCTATCGCTCAAACTCCAGCCTTCGTTGAGTATCGCACTCCCTAACATCTAATTAGCCCATATATGCCGAATGACAATTCCTGAAATGGTGCTTGCTCCAAGGCGTGATCAAACCACGTTAGACTTCGGAGACATCAGTAGATGATTAGTGGTCACCTTCGTATGAAGCTGATGATCGAGAATGGTTATCGTCGCAGGGGTCTAGTCAAGTATCCCGACGAAAACGAAGCCTGGGAGGCCCGCTATTACGAGCTTGGTTATTACGCAGATCTCCGCGATGGAGGAAGCGTTCCCGGCTCTCCTAGCTAAACTACAAGAGATCGCTCGGAAAAGCAAAATATGCGACATTGAGATCTGGGGTTTGCACAGGGGGCTGGAACGGGTGGCTGTGCGGACGAGTGGACGGCACTTTGAAGGAAAACAAGGGCCTGTATTGCCGTGCATCAAGTGGTACGGGGGTGGGTACTGCATATATTGAGTGGAAATTCATTGGGAAGTGAGTTCACGCGCCTCCATCGCAAGCGATTGTAATACCGAATTGACCTCTCTTTGCCAGATTTTGTTTGAGTTATTGAGGTTAGTGAGGTTATGATCAGCAAACATGGTCTGCAAAGACCTTGTGGTATATTTTCCGGTGGAAATCCCATATGTACAAATGATCATGACCACATCAACACGACACCGCTACAGGCACATGATGATGCAATAGCCCAAACATGTCCAGAGGTTCATCACCTGGTATGAATTTGTGCATAGCAAAAGACGAGCACATAAACGTCTGCGAGCAAGGGTGTTATCGTGAAGAGACAACCTGACAATGTTCATCGCCCAATGTTTTCCAAGACGGAGAGAATTTGGATGCTACGTTGGCCGAGGATACGACCACGATGGTGGAAGTGCTGCATAACCAGGGCTTACCCGAAGTCCGGCTTGGAAGAACAACAGAGGCGATAAACCGGATCGAGCTGATAAGCGCCAGACACTGATAGATTAAGTGCATCTAATCATGCAGTCCACTCATCACATAATGCAGTAACATATACCCGTCTCAGACGGGCAGCCGGGCGTGACAATGTACCAATAGAGACGGGCCACCCGGTGCCGGCCCATGGCAATAATTGTACCGTGTTAGACGAGTGGGCCGAGGGGGTGGAGTGTCCAAGGCAAACGGATGGGCCGGGTGTATATAGTATAGATGGTAGTATAGCAATGTACTATATAGGAAATTATGAATAGTAGTAGTGAATCCAGTGTGTGATAGATGAGTGGGCCGGAGGAATGGAGTGCAATATAGATGAGTGGGCCGGGGAACTGGGGTGTGATGGAGACGAGTGGGCCGGTAAATGAGGTGCAATGGAGACGAGTGGGCCGGTACATAAGGTGCAATGAAGACGAGGGGGCCGGAGAATAGGGTGCAATTGAGACGAGTGGGCCGGTATAGCAGGTGCAATGGAGACGGGTGGGCCGGTATAGCAGGTGCAATGGAGATGGGTGGGCCGGTAAATATGGTGCAATTAAGACGAGTGGGCCGGTATAGCAGGTGCAATGGAGACGGGTGGGCCGGTATAGCAGGTGCAATGGAGACGGGTGGGCCAGTAAAGGAGGTGCAATGAGGACGAGTCAGCCGGTGTTATTGGGTGCAATGAAGACAAGTCGGCCGGTGATATGGGGTGCAATGAAGACGAGCTGGCCGGTGATATGGGGTGCAATGAAGACGAGTGGGCTGGTGATATGGGGTGCAATGAAGACGGGTGGGCCGGCATTATAGGGCGCAATGGAGATGGGTGGGCCGGTGATATAGGGTGCAATGAAGACGAGTGGGCCGGTGATATGGGGTGCAATGAAGACAGGTGGGCCGGCATGATAGGGTGCAATGGAGACGGGTGGGCCGGTATTATGGGGTGCAACAACGACCGGTATTTATGTAACCGGTTGCTTGTGGTAACATAGCACTCAATCCGGCGATTCCACCGGTGGTCTGATCATGTAAAATGGTTAAGATTTGACAAAGTTATGAGCCCTACAAGGGAAAGCCATAAATTTAGAGGATATTATGATATATTGTATCTAGACCATTGCAACTGGTATTTTTTGACCGGTATTTACATGACCGGTTGCTTGTGGTAACATAGCACTCAATCCGGTGATTCCACCGGTGGTCTGACCATGTAACATAGTTAAGATTTGACAAAGTTAGGAGCCTTACAAGAGAAAGTCACAAAGTCAGAGGATATATCATATCTAGACCATTGTGACCGGGATTTTTCAACCGGTAGTTATGTGACCAGTTGCTTGTGGTGACATAGCACTCAGTCCGGTGATTCCACCGGTGGCCTGACCATGTAAAATGGTTAAGATTTGACAAAGTTATGAGTCTTACAACAAGAGAAAGTGACAATTTCAGAGGATATATCATGTCTAGACCATTGTGTCCGGTATTTATGTGACCGGTTGTTTATAGTAAAACATAGCACTCAATCTGGTGATTCCACTGGTGGTCTGACCATGTAAAATGGTTAAGATTTGACAAAGTTATGAGCCCTACAAGAGAAAGCCATAAATTTAGAGGATATTATGATGTATTGTATCTAGACCATTGCAACCGGTATTTTTGACCGGTATTTACGTGACCGGTTGCTTGTGGTAATGTAGCACTCAATCCGGTGATTCCACCGGTGGTCTGACCATGTAAAATGGTTAAGATTTGACAAAGTTATGAGCCTTACAACAAGAGAAAGTGACAATTTCAGAGGATATATCATGTCTAGACCATTGTGACCGGTATTTATGTGACCGGTTGTTTCTAGTAACAGTACTCAATCCGGTGATTTCACCGGTGGTCTGATCATGTAAAATGGTCAAGATTTGACAAAGTTATGAGTGCTACAAGAAAAAGTCACAAATTCACTGGCAGAGGATATATGATATCTAGACCATTGTGACCAGGATTTTTCAACCGGAAGTTATGTGACCAGTTGCTTGTGGTAGCATAGCACTCAATCTGGTGATTCCACCGGTGGTCTGATCATGTAAAATGGTCAAGATTTGACAAAGTTATGAGTGCTACAAGAAAAAGTCACAAATTCACTGGTAGAGGATATATGATATCTAGACCATTGTGACCGGGATTTTTCAACCGGAAGTTATGTGACCGGTTGCTTGTGGTAACATAGCACTCAATCCAGCGATTTTACCGGTGGTCTGATCATGTAAAATGGTCAAGATTTGACAAAGTCATGAGCCCTACAAGAGAAAGTCATGAATTTAGAGGATATATGATATCTACAGTATTGTGACCGGGATTTTTCAACCGGTAGTTATGTGACCAGTTGCTTGTGGTAGCATAGCACTCAATCCGGTGATTCCACCGGTGGTCTGATCATGTAAAATGGTCAAGATTTGACAAAGTCATGAGCCCTACAAGAGAAAGTCATGAATTTAGAGGATATATGATATCTACAGTATTGTGACCGGTATTTTTTGACCGGTAGTTATGTGACCGGTTGCTTGTGGTAACATAGCACTCAATCCGGTGATTTTACCGGTGGTCTGATCATGTAAAATGGTCAAGATTTGACAAAGTTATGAGCCTTACAAGAGAAAGCCACACATTCAGAGGATATTATGATATATTGTATCTAGACCATTGTAACTGGTATTTTTTGACCGGTATTTATGTGACCGGTTGCTTGTGGTAACATAGCACTCAATCCGGGGATTCCACCGGTGGTCTGATCATGCAAAATCATTAAGATCTGACAAACTTATGAGCCTTACAAGATAAAGCCACAGATTTAGAGGATGTTATATCTAGACCATTGTGACCGGTATTTTTGTGAACAGTTGCTTGCAGTAATATAGTACTCAATCTGGTGATTCCACCGGTAGTCTGATCATGTAAAATGGTTAAGATTTGATAAAGTTCTGAGCCTTATAAGACCAAGTCATAAATTCAAAGGATACAGTGTTGTATCAGCTTATATCTGGACCATTGTAATCAGTATTTTTGCAACCGGTTGCTTGTGGTAATGTAGCACTCAATCAGGGGATTCCATTTTGCCCCTTTGATAGGAGAGTGTTCTAGCACTGTCAAAACATATTTAGGAGTATATATTAACATATTCCACCACTTAGTTGACCCCCTGAAGGGCTACATCAAACAATATAGCATATATACATGAAAACATAACTGATAAGAACCCTCCAACACTATCAAGGATGTTATTGGTAATCAGACACTTGGGATATGTCCCATGTATATCCCTAGTCATGGTCCTAAAATTCTGGAAAGATCCCTCAAGTATTGACGGTAAGATAAGTAAAACAACATAGGCTTGACATATGACAATTTACCCCTGTCACTGAAAGTCACTGACACATATCACACACACCAAAGATTTTATTAAAAATGCAGTAGTATGTATAGTAGACTACATAATGAACCTAAAATACACATTGCCCTGAAGGTAAAGTCTTTGTAGAAGAGTGTGGTGAGGAAATATTAGGATTGATAAGTAAAAGTCCAACCACTACATATACACCAAACTGGTGAGTTTCGATGTTTTGGGCTTTTGGACTTTCCCACACTCTATTTCAGAGATATTTCACTGCCCTAGCTCTCAACTGTTAGTGGATCCTTTTATAAATCTGAGACCATGATATTGACCATGCTTAGAATATATTGCAAGCATCTGATTACTAGATTGTGTCCATTGGAGAATGTAGGCCCCTTATCAGTACACATACCCCCTTTCCCTTAGATAACAATATTATACCATATTTCTAACTGATCCTTGGGATGAGAAGTAGGTATATATGTAGTAAGGATAATATATGAGTAGTCTGGATCATTTATGCAATGGTAAAGTAGGGGAAAACACCAAAAATGTGACAACTGCAATCTTAGAAGTTTTAGCCTGTATAGAAGGATTCTGTAGGTATCCTGATGTACCAACCTGGTGTACATACTCTAAATCTGTCTAGGAATGGTCCCCATATCATTCTGCAGCTGTGTTCCTGTAGGAAAACCTTTCCCAGAGGATGGACCACCAGGAGAGGGTGAGTACACAGCATCACAAGGTTTTGTCTGTGGATGTTAAGGTCATGCTCAAAGGAAGGAGAACTCAAAGGGCTTGACTTCAGCTTGTGTGCTGCACCCCTTACCCAAGTATGTGCCCTTAATTTATGAGAGGCAGGAGGGAAGTCCAACAAAGTCCAGAGGTTTCCGGAGGTCAGACACTAGGGGAGTTCGGCGGAACTCCAGAGGTTCAAGGAAACCCAGAGTAAGACTGCTGTGGACAAGTCTGGAGTAGAAATGGAACAGAGGTAAACTACCCTAAGGTAGAGCTGGAGACACACTGGTCTAGATATAACATATCCTCTGAATGTGTGGCTTTCTCTTGTAAGGCTCATAACTTTGTCAAATCTTGACCATTTTACATGATCAGACCACCGGTAAAATCACCGGATTGAGTGCTATGTTACCACAAGCAACCGGTCACATAACTACCGGTCAAAAAATACCGGTCACAATACTGTCTAGATATCATATATCCTCTAAATTCATGACTTTCTCTTGTAGGGCTCATGACTTTGTCAAATCTTGACCATTTTACATGATCAGACCACCGGTGGAATCACCGGATTGAGTGCTATGCTACCACAAGCAACTGGTCACATAACTACCGGTTGAAAAATCCCGGTCACAATACTGTAGATATCATATATCCTCTAAATTCATGACTTTCTCTTGTAGGGCTCATGACTTTGTCAAATCTTGACCATTTTACATGATCAGACCACCGGTGGAATCACCAGATTGAGTGCTATGCTACCACAAGCAACTGGTCACATAACTTCCGGTTGAAAAATCCTGGTCACAATGGTCTAGATATCATATATCCTCTGCCAGTGAATTTGTGACTTTTTCTTGTAGCACTCATAACTTTGTCAAATCTTGACCATTTTACATGATCAGACCACCGGTGAAATCACCGGATTGAGTACTGTTACTAGAAACAACCGGTCACATAAATACCGGTCACAATGGTCTAGACATGATATATCCTCTGAAATTGTCACTTTCTCTTGTTGTAAGGCTCATAACTTTGTCAAATCTTAACCATTTTACATGGTCAGACCACCGGTGGAATCACCGGATTGAGTGCTACATTACCACAAGCAACCGGTCACGTAAATACCGGTCAAAAATACCGGTTGCAATGGTCTAGATACAATACATCATAATATCCTCTAAATTTATGGCTTTCTCTTGTAGGGCTCATAACTTTGTCAAATCTTAACCATTTTACATGGTCAGACCACCAGTGGAATCACCAGATTGAGTGCTATGTTTTACTATAAACAACCGGTCACATAAATACCGGACACAATGGTCTAGACATGATATATCCTCTGAAATTGTCACTTTCTCTTGTTGTAAGACTCATAACTTTGTCAAATCTTAACCATTTTACATGGTCAGGCCACCGGTGGAATCACCGGACTGAGTGCTATGTCACCACAAGCAACTGGTCACATAACTACCGGTTGAAAAATCCCGGTCACAATGGTCTAGATATGATATATCCTCTGACTTTGTGACTTTCTCTTGTAAGGCTCCTAACTTTGTCAAATCTTAACTATGTTACATGGTCAGACCACCGGTGGAATCACCGGATTGAGTGCTATGTTACCACAAGCAACCGGTCATGTAAATACCGGTCAAAAAATACCAGTTGCAATGGTCTAGATACAATATATCATAATATCCTCTAAATTTATGGCTTTCCCTTGTAGGGCTCATAACTTTGTCAAATCTTAACCATTTTACATGATCAGACCACCGGTGGAATCGCCGGATTGAGTGCTATGTTACCACAAGCAACCGGTTACATAAATACCGGTCGTTGTTGCACCCCATAATACCGGCCCACCCGTCTCCATTGCACCCTATCATGCCGGCCCACCTGTCTTCATTGCACCCCATATCACCGGCCCACTCGTCTTCATTGCACCCTATATCACCGGCCCACCCATCTCCATTGCGCCCTATAATGCCGGCCCACCCGTCTTCATTGCACCCCATATCACCAGCCCACTCGTCTTCATTGCACCCCATATCACCGGCCAGCTCGTCTTCATTGCACCCCATATCACCGGCCGACTTGTCTTCATTGCACCCAATAACACCGGCTGACTCGTCCTCATTGCACCTCCTTTACTGGCCCACCCGTCTCCATTGCACCTGCTATACCGGCCCACCCGTCTCCATTGCACCTGCTATACCGGCCCACTCGTCTTAATTGCACCATATTTACCGGCCCACCCATCTCCATTGCACCTGCTATACCGGCCCACCCGTCTCCATTGCACCTGCTATACCGGCCCACTCGTCTCAATTGCACCCTATTCTCCGGCCCCCTCGTCTTCATTGCACCTTATGTACCGGCCCACTCGTCTCCATTGCACCTCATTTACCGGCCCACTCGTCTCCATCACACCCCAGTTCCCCGGCCCACTCATCTATATTGCACTCCATTCCTCCGGCCCACTCATCTATCACACACTGGATTCACTACTACTATTCATAATTTCCTATATAGTACATTGCTATACTACCATCTATACTATATACACCCGGCCCATCCGTTTGCCTTGGACACTCCACCCCCTTGGCCCACTCGTCTAACACAGTACAATTATTGCCATGGGCCGGCACCAGGTGGCCCGTCTCTATTGGTACATTGTCACGCCCGGCTGCCCGTCTGAGACAGGTGAATTCACTGAAGGGGCTCATGAAGCACCGTGCTATGGGATTGCCTGCGTTTACACACCCGCATCGAAGTGGAGGAAAGGATACGGGCAGCACATGATGCGCCTGTTGCACTGGGTTCTCTCATCATGTGACGAGTTTCTCGAGTTTCCAACGGAATGGGGTGCCCCGCCACCCAAGATGAATGGTGCGGGTAAAGCTGCATTTTCAGTATTGTACAGTGCGGTGGGAGAGGATTTCTACAGAGATGCAGGACCACAGGCACAGGGTAAGGGCGGTGGGTGGGAGGTACGAGCACCGTGGTCTTGGGCGTGGGGAGTGCCAGGTCGGATAGAGACAGGGAAAGAAATTGCGGGGAGAGTTGAGGAGGCGCCCAGATGGAAGTGGGTAGAAGAGGGAGATTTAGATGAGATGTGGAGGGAAGATGGGATTCTCATGAAGGTCAGCTTGGAGGGCGCACCGGGGTCTGATCCCTCGTACAAGACTTTGAGTCTGACAGCAGTTGTATCGGCGCTTCCGAATGAAGGCATTGGTTCATTCCATGTGGTGCGCTCGCTGCTCATATCTGAGCATGCAGTCCCGTTAAAGGTGTGGGGAATAAGAAAGATTATTAAGGGTAATGAGAAGCCGGAAACGTATGCGACATGGGCTGCAGACATGCAGTTTGCTCTGACGCTGATCGTGACACGGGTAGCTGCGACAAGAGAGACGTTCCCAGAGCTGTTGGAAAAGATGAAAGAAGTAGCTCGGAGCGCAGGACTGGCAAAGGTGGAGGTGTGGAACTTACCAAGGAACTTGGATGGGCTTGCGGAGGGGGAGGGAAACAGTGACGGCAAGAAGTACGTCTGGACGCGTGGATGGCCATTGATTAAATGGTATTGGTGAGGTGAGACAAAAGATGTGGAGTGGGCTTTCAATGAGAAGTACTTATGTGTTCTATCGTTTCTCTGCGCTGAGACTGATCCGAAGCAGGTTTTGCTGGTGTTGAGTTACTTACTCAAGCTGGCCAGCTGCGAATGTGCACCAAAAGGTAAAGTTGTTTGGAGAATATCTAAGTTATCACTTGCCACTATATGCAGGCAGATTCAGAAGCTGGAGATCCACGTATGAGAGCTAGGCAGAGATTCGGTGACTAACATGATATTACATGAACTGCAGCTGTGCAGCAGTGGCGGTGAATCCTCGCAAAACGCTGCCGACAATAGCTGAAAGATGTATACGTAGTCGGTGCTGTCCTTCGTTATTTAATTCGTTGTCGATTTCATAATCTTTGCAATTGGTATCTAGAGCAATCATCTTCCGCCTTCTCTCGTTCTCATGTACATACACCATCTCTCCTCTACCGCTCGTTCATGGTCGTTCTTCTCGCCGCTGCCATAATTGCTTTCTTACATCTTTTAATCTCTCCCTTTCCCCTCCTACTTTCAATGTCTCAACAAAAGTTGAATCAAAAGGAGGGATCTACGTACTTGTTGCTACAAGCGGAATTACTAAGTACTGATGGCCTGTAAAACAAAGGGGTATGTAGGTGCATATGAGTGATCCTGGCGTACATAGGTCATACAATATATTATCCTTACTATGACAATCGGATCGTGATGGGCAACTGGTGCTCCTCGCGTAATCATCCGCAGACACTCGCTACACTGAAGGCTGAACCATCAACTTATCTTATCTTCCTCATGCTGTGTCTTGCCTCCTCTCCAACCCAAGGTCGAGTTCTGTCTAAAGTACTCCATCTCCAGAAGTTTACGGTAGAGAAAAAATGCGGGCCAAGCAGCCCTCTGCCAGGCACCGCCTCCAGACTTGTGGATCGAACTGTATGGTTGCAAAGCAATAATGACCCACATCGTGGCAAAAGTCAGCAACAAAGTAGTCTTGACATAGGCCGCGATCGTTTCTAGGGAGCCAGGGTTGATTTCGGCCATGTTCATTCCAAAGACCGACTGTTTCATCAGTGAGCGCTTCTATTCATGTCGTATATCCAAACACGTACAGCGGTAAAACTGGCAGGCAAGAAGACCATGGTAAGGTATGATATCTGCGGAAGGTATGAGCACTGTCGCTCATATGTGACTGCCAGCACACCTTCTGTGTTTGACGACTGTCATGGATATTGACAGTCGCGAATAACAGGTCTGTGGCATTCTTCAATCAACTGAGAAATATTGGACATTTCTTTTGCAGCTTCCCAATCTCGGAAAGAAGGTTCTTGCATTCTCGATCCATTAACGCCTCTGTAGTCTTTCTATCTTCCTCATACCTGTATTTCATTGCAGGGTTAGGAGTGTCATTGACAAATGCGACCGATTTCTCGAAATCATAGAGGAGGCTTTCATAGTGGAGCAGGTGCACCTGAAGGCTGTGTAGCTTATGGTTGAAGTCGTCCGTATATGTAAAGTCCATGCCGTTCAAGGTTGCCTCCTGAGCATAGTGAGCCTTTGCCACGAATCATATAAGTAGATTGCATACATACCAAATCCCCGATGTCTCCATGCAGCACTTCGAATGCTTCATCCCACGCGTACAGCGTGTACCACAAGATTGCCAGAAAGAAAAAAGTCGGATCTCTCGATGTGTCGAATATTTTTTTCCAGTACACACTGTCGCCCGTGCGGTGCATAACACGATGTAAATGCTTGGCGGTAGTGCGACCAGGTAGTAAGGGATGATAAGTGATGATCGTGGATGAATCCGTCTCGCGGATCATATGAACGGCCAGGAGGTCAATGAGAAGAACATTTTTATCTATAAAAGGGTTCAGACACAGATTGCCGCAAAAGCAATTACGAATTACCATGTAAATGAAGTGGTGCCAGAACATCTATAGTGCTCTTTCTTTCTGTATGCGCTGTGATGAGAAGCGATCTATCATCGAAAAAAGACGAAATTGTACCTAATGAGCTGGAAGATAGCAAATTCATCTGACCTGTCTTCTTCGTGGTCCAAACGAAAGGAAGAGTGACTGTAATATCTACTCAGAACAAGGGATTAGCAACATCCAGAACGAAATGCAGTAATCAGACATACGATCTCCCCGTCCATGTTGAACCCCTTCCTAGTATCGCGAAGGAATCCAGTTTGCGGAGGATGAGAAGAAGAATGGCTCGATGTTATACCTAAAGGGAATTGCCATTCATACTTGGAAAACAATCAAGTTAGAGCACGAACTTCGTCCCCAGCATCTTCAAAACGGGTACAGTCAAGTTATCCACGAACAATGCTCGAACACGGACGTTACTAGCCACCTGATCTTGCCATGATGACACATTGACAAACCAACATAGAAACAATACTTTCATTTTCATCTAATGTCGACCAGAATCTCCTTTCCTCCTCTTGCGGTGTTGGACTAACACAATCCAGCTGTTGCTTGGGCAGTATGTTGAATTTCACGTCGTCCATTACGTCAATGCCATATACGAGACAAGGTCCCTTACGCGCACACTTTGTCAACATCTTGCTTCGTTCCACTGGAGTTGGAGTCCAGTTGCCGAAAAGTGTTTGTGGATAACCGCTCCAGTCACTATCGCGACTTGCGCCGTTATGGGATAACAAGGCATTTGACTCATGGGATGAGAAGTCGATATCAAAATCTACCCAAGGCCATGGCCCGGAGGGTGCTGCATGGCGATATCTATTAGCAGAACACATTTTGAATACTCGGAAGATGGGAAAAATGAGAAAAACTTTTACATTGGTGCTGGCAGTGAAAGTGTCTCTACCACCTGGCTTGATGCGTCGCTGGATGACATGCTTGGGGAAAAATAGTGTGGGTCTCTACCTGTTGGCGCATGTCATATACCCACTCACTAGCGCCGGCCTGGACACGTAACCACCCATGAAGCCAACATACCTTACCACGGCATTGACTAGAGTTCTTTCGGGGCATGGCAGAAGCATGTCAGAAGAGCGATTTCGTACAATGCGGTCTGACTCGAAATTAAAAGGCGGCCTACTGTGAAACATGGCGATCAACTTGGTTATATTCTAGGATATCAAGCCCACGTCAGTTAAGCCAGAAGGCAGTCGCACGGGTAATAATGCAGACATGCTGGACTCACTGCTGTGAGGCTTCTGCTTCTTACTGTGAAGACGATAGCGCCCAGCGATTGTTCTAGGCCTTCTAGATCTTGTGGCGAGACAAGGTGCGTTACAAAGGATGGTGGAAGATTTGTTGAGCAGCGTAGGATCCTGATCTGATTGTGCAATTAACTGTGGTAGATTGCGCATAAAAGTACCAGACGCATGTTCATTGCCGCGGGTTCACTGTGTACAGAATGAACGGGTCACTGGTATGTGATGGGCGTTTATGAAGAAATGCAGTGATTATGGAAGAGGCGAAATGACACACGTTGTAGCAGTGGTACAGAGCCAACAAGAAGCCTGAATAAGTGCCTACATGCATTGGATGCAACGGTATTCAAAATGTACACTCCTCTTCAACTCGAAATGCCACTGGCATTTTATCACTGTCTCTATCTAGGACAATGCGATATGTCAGGGTGCTTGATGTAGCAAAAAGGGTATCGTACAGAGAGAGAGAGCGCGCGTGCGACACCTGCGCAGACAACGCGAGGGTAACCAGCGTTAGTGTCAATGACACAAGGGCACACGGAGTCAGCGTGGGCATCCACGTTTTTTACAGACTGTCAACGGGTAGACGCTGGTTCATGTGTAATTGGAAGACACCTTGTGAATTTTGGACGTGCAGCCTAAAAGGAGCATCAAGGTAAGAGGGCTATTTGAGGGACACCAGTTTGGGGTGCCAAGTATCGGTCGCCGTATGGCCAGATAACAGATGGATTGCGCACGGTGGAAGACATCACACCATCATCACATCTGGGATGCTTGAAGCAGAAAGTATTTGATCCACTGCCAGTGGTGAAGCACACAAATTTAGTTTTGTCCACGCGCTTCTCCTTATAGAGCACTCGCCTTCCGCCCGGGGAATCCTCAATATCAGTCGATGAAGTACTTCTCCACGTGCTCCGGTGGAGTGGAGCTCTCCTTTGAGAAGGTGTTAAATCACCAAATTCACCAATGTCAATGCACTGGCCTGACAGTGCCCACCGGCCTCACCCAGCTACCCGCCAAGTGTGGGTACAAGACCTTCTGTGGCACTTCCAACAGGCAATAACAGGTTTCACGGTCCAGGAAGAGAGCGTTTGAGGAAATACAGTAGAATCTAGATCTGAACTCTGCGAAGGCCGTCATAAAACGCTGAGACACACTGACGAACACACCCTCACGCTGCTCAATGTGCCCGAACCAGGCAGACATCCATAAATCCTCTAGCAGCAGAGTCCTCTCTTTTGAGGTGCAAACTACCACACGCTGACATCAACCTTTTCGTAGATATGTTCAAGATAGACAATGATTGAAGTAAGAAAAGCAGTGAAGGTGAGTGTGCTGGACGAAGAAGGATGGGTTCGCTGCAACGTGGATGTGTTGGAATGGATGGTCTGTGCTGAAACTCTGCTTTGTCCAATATTTGTCGGTCGACCATTTATTGCCAAACGCTGCTATGTAGGAAAACACAGAGTCCATCGGCGATCCTCACAGGACTTGAATCTACAGCAGCGCTGGTTCACGGGCACCGTTGAAAAGAAGGTACTGGCAAGTACATCGAGCTAGAACGTGAATTATAATGAGTCACTGGGCAGTGGCCATGGGGAGGTCGTCACAAGCAGTATCGTATTAAACTGCAGTTGTAATTGGTGGTTATATTCAGTACGTTGTGTCGTGCACCTTGACAGTCATATCGCGCAACTTTATTGAAGGGGGGTTTGGAGCATCGTGAGCTTGACGGTTGACATGAACATCAAGGATTTTGACTTCGATTTGCCAATCAGCCTCATGATCGTTCCCAGCTTTCATTGTCAAAATGTTGTAAGTAGGAGTTGACTGTGTTTAAAGCAACAAAACGAATCGACAGGTTCCGAGAATGCAATATCATGTGAGGCTACAGACTTTGGGGAGGGGAGGGATGTTACATCGGACGATAAAATAAACCAGCCAATAAAAGCCGAAAAATCGGGATTACATGTGGCACAATCCAAGCTTTGTGCAAGCAAGGGGGCTGCCAGTAAAGGCCTAGCTATAGGGTAGGAACTGCAATAAGCGACCCGATCGAGAATTGAGCCGGGCGATCTGACGATTCTGACCTACTTTTAATATTTCGACTGCAGACGCCTATGCACACATTCTCTAATATCATTCAGAAGCTCTGCCTCGTCAATTGCCTTCGAGGAGCGCAAGTTACTCCCTACCGCAAGTAGGGCGTCCTTGCAAACGATGTGGACTTTCTTAGGAGAGAGGTTGTTGCTCTTGATGTTTATTTGCACATTCTGGCGCGTTTCCTCGATGAACCTCCTCCGTCCTTCGGATTTCATTTGCTGAAATTGGGAACGAGTCTCGTTGTTCATGTCAGGATCACTAAGGTCGAAACCTCTTGGCATCCTGTTGTACGCCATGTTGTTGATGTGTTGATCCGACTTGGAGCGAACAATGAACCCCTCAACGTCGCTGAACTGCTCGCAGGCGCGAAGGATGGCGAGGTCAGAGTCCAGGAAACGATTGTCCATGAGCACGATGATGCAGTCAAAAATGTAGAGGCCCAGGTCATTGAAGTATTGCCATTCAGGAACGTTTAGAGTGCCTGCTCCGGGAACGTCATACCAAATGATTCGGGAGTTTGGGCGTGGATCAGGGTATCTCGTGACGGCATTAGTAGTTTCGACAATGCCCGTACGAGCGGCAGTGGGGTCATCGTTGGATAGGCCGCGGACGGCATTGATGAAGGATGACTTCCCACCTCCAGAAGAGCCGACAACTGCGAGGTGGAGGAAGTTTGGGTTATAACCATACTTGGCCTTCATCCGAACGATGTCCTCCTCCGAAGGGCGGCACTCGGGGCGAACTCCTTCAAACCAGTCACACTCGATCGCGAGCTTCTCTTCCTCTGCTCTGCGAAGAGCTGCTGCAGCCGTGCCTGTTCCCCGTTCGTGTTCTTCCTGACACCTCTGCGCATTTTCTGCCGCTCCCTCCGCAGCACGCCCGACTCTTTCCGCTTCTTTGACCTGTGCCCATGATAGATCGACCCGATTCTGGGTCTTTCTAGCTATGTCCTCCGCCTCGTTCGCCCCGCGCCTCGCCGCATCGACTTCCTCCCTTCCCATTCTTTCTGTTGTTCCATTTACATCGTCTTCTTGTGTCCTCCACAAGACTCCTAGGAGTGTGAGAGCGAATGTAGCTAGGATGATTTCTGAAGCCGGGAGCATTGCTGAACCAGCTAGATCTATGAAGTGCAAACGAACGGAGGAGAACTTGATGGTGAGAAGGGCTGTTTCGCAACGTGACATAGACTATAAGAGATTGTGGACTGCGGAACTTCTAGCTTCGCTCACCTCTGTATGTATTGCAGTAATGCGAATGCAGCGTCCAGGTGATGGAAACTCCGCAGTGAAGAAAAGAAACAACGATTCAGACACAAGGTAAGTAGGATGTACTATACTCGTCCAGACAGAGGTCAGGCAAACACGAGGCCAGTATGATCCAACCTGACACCGGCAGCTTCCAGGTTATTGGAAAGCTACTAGCGCACGTGAAGGGGGAATAGAACCAGCCGACAGGAAGCCATACATCAGAGATCTACGATGGTCGCCAGCTGCAGGCAAGTAGGAATTCCCAATGCACCAACCTGTGAACACTTAGTCCCAGTGAACAACAGGTAGATATGTAGCGAAATAGGTCGAAGTAGAAAAAGAGGTAGATAGAAATCTATAGCTAACAAATTATGTAAATCGAGATGATATGTAATGGTGCAAGATCTATAAATCTATAAAGTAAGGGAGAAGGGTGTGGGAACGTCTCTAAAAAGCAAGGGAGAAGGGTGTGGGAACGCAGCCACCCACACATGGATGCCACGTTTCGTCGCATGGACGCCATGTTTTTTCGCTAAGGTCGCTGAAAAGAGCGATGCCATGTGGTTCTGTCAAGCGGAGTTTCAATTTCCGAAAACCGTCGTCCGTTACTATACCGTCCGAATTGGGTCATATGTACATTTCGCTTGATTTGGCAACCTCACGTGGTTTTTTTTTTCAGCACCGACTGCACCAGACGCGACGCGACACAACACAACACTGCTCTACCATTCCAGCAGCTCCCAATCACCTGCCGTCGCTTCTGATCACCTGCCATCACCTCTCACCATCAGCTATCAAATCCTGCTGCCTCTCAGTGCCCTCAACACTTCACCATGGCCATTTCCTGCACTTCCCCAGCACCTGATACTGGCTCGGACGCGTTTTTGGCCGTGTCACGTGACGCGGAGCTCCCTGTCACACCAGGTCACATCACCATGTGAGTTTTTCGGTGTCTGTTTTTGTCTGATCACACAATTTACAGCAGCTATTCCCAGTGCTTCCTCAGCACCTGATGCTGGCTCGGGCGCATTATCACGTGACACTCCGGTCATGCTGGGTCATGTCACGAGGTGAGTTTTTCTCTCTCTCTCTTTGTCTGATTGTGTATTTATGGTAGCTACAAGGCAGGAGCCCAGACCTACTGTCGACTGGAATGCCAGGCTTCTGCAGGGCTTTGATGCAAGTTTTGCTGCCCGCCTGCAGCAACGTCATCGCCAGCCTGTCAACATGCTGGCCCCACCTCCCACCTCCACAACTCCTTCAGTACCCCCTCCTTCTGAGTTGTCGGCACCTGCTGTGACTGACTGGTCTGCTGAACTCTGTCACCGCTGGTCCAAGAGTCACATCACGCGTCTTGAACGGAGACGACTCAACAACCCGTATGCTAAGGTCACCACTTGGCAAGAGAATCACAATGCTATGGATCAGACAATCCATGACCTCCGACGATATAACGTGAAGTTGGCAAAGGACATCATGTGGTGGGAAGAGCAACATGAGCAAGACCTCAAGAATGATGATAGGGATGTGGATACCTTCTGCTCTCAGTTGGAGGAGGCACGTAAGCATCGAAAGCATCGCAGGGTGGTGGATGCTTGGCGAAAGCACCTCTTTGAGCAAAAGAAGGGAAAAAGTCAGGAGGAGCGTCGGCATTTGGATGAGCTACGCAGGGAGGGCCCTCCACCTGGCTGGGAGCCTTCTGAATAGTTTTTTGTGTTAGAGTTGTTCCTATAATATGATTTGATTTCTGATTGGATGGGAGTGATGTATGAAATGGGTGATGTGACATTATTGGAGTGGTGGGAGGATGGGAGGATGGGAAATGAGAGATGGGAGATGGGAGACGGGAGACGGGAGACGGGACACGGGAGACGGGAGATGGGACACGGGAGACAGGAGACAGGAGACAGGAGACGGGAGACGGGAGATGGGACACGGGAGACGGGAGATGGGACATGGGACATGGGACACGGGACACGGGACACGGGACACGGGACACGGGACAAGATAATTGGGAGGAAGTGTATGAGTCAATAGCATGACACAAAGAGTTTGACTGAAGGTTACCTGGGACACTGGCTTGCATCCCGCTGGCCGAGGCACGAGGCCATGGGATCGCAAGCCTGTGTCCCAGGTAACCTTCAGTCAAACTCTTTGTGCAACATCTCATAATAACTAAAACAAAACTATATAATGTAAGATGGAAGAAATTCTTGATTTGTTATAATTAAATAATATGTAGATACATTGAGGCAAGGCACCTTTGGTGCCTCCAGCAGAGTGCAAAGCACTCTGCTTGCTTCCTGTGCCGAAGGCACAACGGGCTTGGACTCGTCTATAAAGTAAGGGAGAAGGGTATGGGGGGAATGTGGGAGGATTTGGGCATTTCCGCGTAGCGCACATGGTGTCGGCTGCGTCGGTTGCGTCGGTAAGGTCGCTGAAAAGAGGATCCCATGTGGTTCTGTCAAGCGGAGTTTGAATTTGCAAAAACCGTTGTCCCTTACTATACGAGCTCACTGTCCAAACGTGGGAATTTGTAAAAATTGAGCCACAATGGGATTGGCAAGTGCTCACTGGGCCTCCATTTTGCACAACAACAATGAATTTTATATGTACTGTAACTGAATACATAATAAATAGTAAAAATTGAAGGACAACAAGGGATTTTGGGATTTTTGTGGGGAAAAGAGAAAAGAGAACACCAAGCAAGTAGAAAAATGTGAAAAATGCAAAATGCAAAATGCAAAAATGTGAAAATGCAAAATTGCGAAAATATAAAGATGGGAAAAATTGGCAATGGGTAAACAGGGGAATGGGAAGATGGAGAATGGAAAAATAGGGTGAATAGGGAGGATGGGAGGATGGGAGGAAAATAGGAGGACAACAGAAGGATGGGAGAACAATGGGAGGATGGGAGGACAAGAGGAGGACAAGAGGACACAATAGGAGGATGAGAGGACAAGAGGATGGGAGGACAATGGGAGGACAATGGGAGGATGGAAGACAGGAGGACAGACAATGGGACATGGGACATGGGACACGGGACACGGGACATGGGACACGGGACACGGGACATGGGACACGGGACACGGGACACGGGACACAGGACACGGGACAATGGGACATGGGACATGGGACATGGGACATGGGACAATGGGACAGTGGGACACGGGACAACAGGACATGGGACAACAGGACAACAGGACAACGGGACACGGGACAACAGGACAAACAACAGGACAACAGGACAACAGGACAGTGGGACAGTGGGACACAGAACCATGGGACATGGGACACAGGACATGGGAGATAGGAAATCAGATAATTGGGAGGAAGTGTATGAGTCAATAGCATGACACAAAGAGTTTGACTGAAGGTTACCTGGGACACTGGCTTGCATCCCGCTGGCCGAGGCACGAGGCCACGGGATTGCAAGCCTGTGTCCCAGGTAACCTTCAGTCAAACTCTTTGTGCAACATCCCATAGCTAAAACAAAACTATATAATATTTTTTAAATGTAAGATGTAAGAATTTATTTATTTCACAAAATTAAATAATATGTAGACACAGTGAGGCAAGGCACCTTTGGTGCCTCCAGCAGAGCATGAAATGCTCTGCTTGCTTCCTGTGCCGAAGGCACAACGGGCTTGGACTCGTCTAAGAAGAAAGGGAGACTGGTTTTGTGGCTGTGTGTGGGAGACGCGTATCTCGCCAACGCCACTTATTTCGCCAAAGGCCACATGGTTTGCGCTTACCTCGCTAAAACCTCGATTTAGAAATTTCGCGTGGTTCTGTCAATCGGAGTTTCAATTTCAAAAAAACCGTTCTCCCTTACTGTCCAAAATTGGTTAAGCCACAACAAGGGGAGGAACACCAAGCAAATAGAAAAATGTGAAAACAACAATGATGTATATATGTACTGTAATTCTGTATACATAAAAATGCGAAAATATAAAGATAGGAAAAATGGGCAATGGGTAAACATGGGAATGGGAAGGTGGAGAATGGAGAAATGGGAGGAGGACGGGAGGATGGGAGAATGGGAGAACAGGAGAACGGGAGAACGGGAGATAGGAAAGCAGAAAATAGGACAGAGACACGGGAGAATTTTTTGGGAAGGGCAAGAGTCAACAGCAAGACACAAACAGTGAGACTGAAGTTTACCTGGGACACTGGCTTGCATCCCGCTGGCCGAGGTACGAGGCCACGGGATTGCAAGCCAGTGTCCCAGGTAAACTTCAGTCTCACTGTTTGTGTCTTGCTGTTGACTCTTGCCCTTCCCAAAAAATTCTCCCGTGTCTCTGTCCTCAGAATTAAAATAAAAGTATATAGTATTTTGTAAATGTAATATGTAGACATGTGCCGAAGGCACAACGGGTGTGGGCTAGTCTAAGAAGAAAGGGAGACTGGTTTTGTGGCTGTGTGTGGGAGACGCGTATCTCGCCAACGCCGCTTATTTCGCCAAAGGCCACATGGTTTGCGCTTACCTCGCTAAAACCTCGATTTAGAAATTTCGCGTGGTTCTGTCAATCGGAGTTTCAATTTCAAAAAACCGTTCTCCCTTACTATACGACCTCACTGTCCAAAATTGGTTAAGCCACAACAAGGGGAGGAACACTAAGCAAATAGAAAAATGTGAAAACAACAATGATGTATATATGTACTGTAATTCTGTATACATAAAAATGTGAAAATATAAAGATAGGAAAAATGGGCAATGGGTAAACATGGGAATGGGAAGGTGGAGAATGGAGAAATGGGGTGAATGGGGAGATGGGAGGAGGAGGACGGGAGGATGGGAGAACAGGAGAACAGGAGAACAGGAGAACAGGAGAACGGGAGATAGGAAAGCAGAAAATAGGACAGAGACACGGGAGAATTTTTTGGGAAGGGCAAGACTGAAGTTTACCTGGGACACTGGCTTGCATCCCGCTGGCCGAGGTACGAGGCCACGGGATTGCAAGCCAGTGTCCCAGGTAAACTTCAGTCTTGCCCTTCCCAAAAAATTCTCCCGTGTCCTCTGTCCTCAGAACTAAAATAAAAGTATATAGTATTTTGTAAATGTAATATGTAGACATGTGCCGAAGGCACAACGGGTGTGGGCTAGTTCAAACAAAATCGCAAAGTTCATTACATGTCCACGTGCGTCTCGGGGCCCGCAGCATGCCCATACTGATCAAATTCATCCCGTTCGTATGGGCAGCCTAGTAGGGCTTCTGGCGTAAGTCAACCATTTTTCGTCGTCTTGCTATGCAATCTCACTCAGCACTGACAGGATCTGACCGTCCGTCATCAACGTCCGCTCGTGTCAGAGCCCACGATTATGGCTGGCCCTTTGATTGACACCCTGCGACCCCATACTTCCTGATGATTGTTCCAGACTTCATTGTCAAAATGATGCAACTAGGAGTTTTAAGTAACAAAACGAATCGACATTTTCCGAGAATGCAATACCACGTGCAACTACAGGGGAAGGGGGCGGTCTCGAAGGGATGTCACATCTGACGAGAAAATAAATAATAAACCAGCCAACAAAAGAAAACATCGGGGTTTATGTTGCATAATCTGAGCTTCGTGCGAGCAATGGGGCTGTCAGTGCAGGCCTAGCTATAGGGTGGAAGCTGCATTAACGATCCAATCGACAATTGAGCAAGACAATATGACCTACTTTTCATGCCCCAGCTGCAGACGCCTAACCACACATTCTCCAACATAATTCAGAAGTTCTGCCTCGTCAATTGCCTTTGGGGAGGGCGTATTGCCAAATGCCGCAAGCAAGGCATCCTTGCAAACGATGTGGACTGTCTTAGGAGAGAGGTTGTTGCTCTCGAGGTTCAGTTGTACACTCTGACGCGTTTCCTCGATGAACCTCCTCCGTCCTTCAGATTTCATTTGCTGAAATCGAGAACGGGTCTCGTTGTCCAGATCAGGATCACCAAGGTCGAAACCTCTTGGCATCCTGTCGTACGCCATGTTGTTGATGTGCTGGTCCGACTTGGAGCGGACAATGAACGCCTCAACGTTGGTGAACTGCCTGCAGGCGCGAAGGATGGCGAGGTCGGAGTCCAAGAAACGATTGTCAATGAGCACAATAATGCAGTCGAAGATGTAGAGGCCCAGGTCATTGAAGTACTGCCAGTCAGGCACGTTTGGAGTGCCTGCTCCGGGAACGTCATACCAAATGATTCGGGAGTTTGGGCGTGGATCAGGGTATCTCGTGACGGCATTAGTAGTTTCGACAATGCCCGTACGAGCGGCGGTAGGGTCATCGTTGGATAGGCCGCGGACGGCATTGATGAAGGATGACTTCCCACTTCCAGAAGAGCCGACAACTGCAAGGTGGAGGAAGTTTGGGCTATAAAGATACTTGGCCTTCATCCGAACCATATCCTTCTCCGAAGGGCGGCACTCTGGGCGAACTCCTTCTAACCATTTACGCTCAGTCACAAGCTTCTCTTCGTTTGCTCTGCGAAAAGCTTCTGCAGCCTTGGCTGCCTCCTTTTCTGCCTTCTCACGATCGCATCTTTCCTTCCACCAGGCGGCCGTTATTGCTGGGATAAGGATTACTGGAACAGCTACGAGTATCGCTTGAGCAGCTGCCGCCGCCGCCGGAGCAGCCGCGAGCATTTCTGCAGTTGCAAGCATTTCTGGAGCAGCTGCAAGCATCGCTGGAGCAGCTGCGAGCATTTCTGAAGCAGCTGCAAGCACCACTGGAGCAGCTTGGAGCATCGCTGGAGCAACTAGGTCTTTGAAGCGCAAAAAAATGGGGGGAAACCTGACGATGAGAAGGGCTGTGTAGCAACGTCTTCTCCGTCGCGTCCGATACGACCTAGACTAAGATCAACTAATTGTGGACTGCGGAGCTTCCAGCTTCGCTCACCTCGGTATGGATTGCAGTAATGTGAATGCAACGTCCAGGTGATATATACTCCACAGGGAAGACAACAGACAACGATTCAGACACAAGGTGGTGAGCGGGATGCACTATGAGTCTTATACCCGTCCAAACAGAGGCCAGGCGAACACGAGGCCAGTACGAATCCAACCTTACACCAGCAACTTCCAGATTATTGGGAAGCTATTCAGTGATCACGTAGCTTCTGATGTGTTACGCCGAGTGCACGTGGGGGTAGAATGAAACATGCACAGGAAGCCATATATCAGAGATCTACGATCCTCGCCAGACAAGCAACTTGAGGCAAGTGCAAATATCGTCAAGTTTGCTCCAGCCTCCTTAGCTGGGAACTCGGAACTCATGAGCATTGAATGAGAGAATATTACATCGGCTTTCTGTGTTCGATGTTTTGAAGTAGCAAGCCTCATAGTACTTCACTAGCTGTGCACCGCGCACGTAGATAGGGCAGGCACGAACACAAGCCTCGGGTTTGAGAGAAGCTGATGGTAGCATATTATTCCACTGGAGTTATGCAAGAGTTAGCTAGAGCCAGTAGCGCTTGCCAAAAGAACAACACAACCTTACATAACTTGACATTGTGTAATAAACGAGCTACGCCCACGATCCCTCCGATTGGCCACTCGAAACCCCCGTTGTGTGTGTATGAAAGGGCCAAGAGTCCGAATTACTGCCGCACCCTAGTAGGGCCTACCGCAGAGCATGCCTGAGAGTCCCTAACGTCGTGCACACTTCGTTAAACTTCGTTTCAAGTTGTCAACCGTCTTTGGAAACCACGCCAGAACCTCGTGCTTTGTTTTCACAACCAGAGGGGCATCGAAGCTAGGGCGAATATAGTCGAACATGTGGTGTTTCGCACCGCCTACTTCGAGCATGCTCCTCTTGGATGAATGCCAACAAAGTTACTGTAAGGCACTTGTAGGTGTCATCGTGTGACTTCGCTGGAAGCATTGGTTTGCTGCGAGTGATGCAATCGATCATCACTCACACCAAACGCGCACGGCTGATAATCTAGTAAAACAATTACTAGTAGTATGTACATAAGACAGTACATATAACTAACGTCTCAACGCGCACTTGCAAATGATGGATTGTCATTGGTTATTCCCGCTACCTGTAGGTAGTGGGTTTTGGGGGGCCACTTTTTGATTATTTGTCTTGACATCGCGCAACTCTACCGAAGGGGAGCTTGGAGCGCATAGGTTTGAAGGTCGAAAGCTATATGAACATCAAGGATTTCGACTTAAATTTCCCAATCAGCCTCATGAACGTTACCAGTCTTCATTGTCAAAATGACGGTAAATAGGATCCAGGAGGAGTCAGTTGTATGTTTGTGTAAAGTAACAAATCGAATCAACATTTTCCGAGAATGCTATAACCATGCGCAACTACAGGCTTTGTGAAGGGGTGCCGGTGCAGTCTCGAAGGGATGTTACATTCGACCAGAAAATAAAATAAAATAAACTAGCCAACAAAGACTAAAAAAAGAATCGGGATTCCGTGTCGCATAATCCAAGCTTTGTGCGAGCAATGGGGCTGTCAGTACAGGCCTAGCTATAGGGTGTAAACTGCATTAAACGATCCGATCGACAATTGAGCGAGACGATATGACCTACTTTTAGCATCCCGACTGCAGACGCTTCCGCACACATTCTCCAACATCACTCAGAAGCTCTGCCTCGTCAATTGCCTTTGAAGGACGCGAGTTATCCAATGCCGCAAGTAGAGCGTCTTTGCAAACGATGTAGACCTTCTTAGGAGAGTGGTTCTTGCTCTCGAGGTTCATTTGCACATTCTGGCGCGTTTCCTCAATGAACCTCCTCCGTCCTTCAGATTTCATTTGCTGAAATCGAGAACGAGTCTCGTCGTCCATGTCGGGATCACCAAGGTCGAAATCTCTTGGCATCCTGTCGTACGCCATGTTGTTGATGTGCTGGTCCGACTTGGAGCGGACAATGAACGCCTCAACGTTGCTGAACTGCTCGCAGGCGCGAAGGATGGCGAGGTCGGAGTCCAAGAAACGATTATCGATGAGCACAATAATGCAGTCGAAGATGTAGAGGCCCAGGTCATTGAAGTACTGGCAATCAGGCACGTTTGGACTGCCTGCTCCGGGAACGTCATACCAAATGATTTGGGAGTTTGGGCGTGGATCAGGGTATCTCATGACAGCATTGGTAGCTTCGACAATGCCCGTACGAGCTGCGGTGGAGTCATGGTTGGACAGGCCACGGACGGCATTGATGAAGGATGACTTCCCACTTCCAGAAGAGCCGACAACTGCGAGGTGGAGGAAGTTTGGGCTATAAAGATACTTGGCCTTCATCCGAACAATATCCTCCTCCGAAGGGCGGCACTCGGGGCGAACTCCTTCTAACCATTTATGCTCAGTCGTGAACCTCGCTTGCTCTGCTCTGCGAAGAGCTCCTACAGCCTTGGCCGCCTTCTTTTGTGCGTTCTGACGCACGGATCTTTCTACCAACCAGGCTACCGCTAGCGATGGGAGAATGATTACTGAAGCGCCTGGGATTATCGCTGAAGCGACTGCGAGTACCGCAGCACCTGCGAACATTCCTGGAGAAGATGCGAGCACCGCTGGAACAGCTGCGAGCACTGCGAGCATTTCTGAAGCAGCTACGAGCACTGCTGGAGCAGCTGGGAGCATTTCTGAAGCAGCTGCCAGCACCGCTGCAGCAGCTGGAAACATTCCTGCAGCAGCTGCCAGCACTGCTGGAGTACCTGGGGGCGTTTCTGGAGCAACCGGGAGCATTGCTAAAGCGGCTAGGTCCTTGAAGCGCAAACAAACAAGGGAAAAATTGACGGTGAGAAAGGCTGTGTCGCGACCTCTTCTTTGTGTGTCTGGTACGGCCTGGATTAACGTTAACCGATTGTGGACTCCGGAGCTTCCAGCTTCGCTCACCTCTGTATCGATCGCAGTAACCTGAATGCAGCGTCCAAGTGATGAGGATTCCGCAGGGAAGACAAGAGATGGCGGTTCAGACACAAGGCGACAAGCAGGGTGTATATGTCTTATACTCATCCAGACAGAGGCCAGGCTAGCACGAGGCAAGCACCGGCAGCTTCCAGGTCATTGGAAGGCTCTTCAGTTATCACATAGTTGATGTGTTACGCCGAGCGCACGTGGACACTGGAGGACATAATAGAACATAGATGATAGTCACTAGACAAGCAACTTGAGGGAAGTATGGGTGTCGCAGAGTCTGCTCCAGCCTGCTTATCAGGGTCCAATCCCGTCAAGATTGGACCCAATGTCCCAAAACAAGATTTAGCTCAGCCAACGTGGGTGGTGGACCTGGCTTAGCGTTGTGCAAGTGTTTGGCAATTGTTGTGGACGCATATTGTGTAAGCAGCGAAACTTTATTTTCACTTACTGGCTCAAACCTAGCTATAGGGGAGACTAACGAGTCACGAAAGCCGTGCTGTTATATAAAAACTAGTCCAACGTCTTCTAGAGGTCTTACTCAGGCTGGCGATCTGGACATGTCGCCGTAACTTGTACATATTACTATCCCGCATCACTCGTTCTCTTCACTATTCTTCTTCAGCACCATTCCTTGTACGATCATCATCAGTGCCCATGTCTTGGAACGCGTCAGTCCTCAGCACCGTATCCTCTGATACAGAGCCTACTGTTGTCATCACCTTTGACTCTGCCAAGTACATCTTTAATGTCGGTGAGAACTCTACCCGCGCGTTTCTCCAGAGCAGGAGGAACTGGAAGAAGACCAGAGGCGTGTTCTTGACTTCTGTAGGCACCCAGCGAGCAAGTGGCCTTCCTGGTGAGCGTGATTCTGATCAAAGCAAGCGTATTAACAGTTGATCGTCTCTTCGACAGGTTTATTGATGACTTTTGCGGACTCGGGGCTTACCAGTCTCAATGTCGCCGGGCCGGCTGGACTGTTGCACTTCATGGCAGCTATGCGCAAATACACATTTAGGTACACACGCTCTAATCTTCAATGTGTTCATCGTAACATTATCAGTATAGGGAAAATCTCTCTGTGAACCCGATCGAAATACCTACTGCCCATCTCCTGGATGAATCGCCTGACGATATACCCATCTACAAGGACGATTATATTTCTGTGTTCGCATTACCAGTTTATGCTGATGCCCAGTCACCGGAAGTGGCCTCGGGATCGGTCACATCGTCGCATCGTGACACCAATGTCGTCAATAAGAAATCGGGAAAGAGGAAGCGTTCGCCTTCCCCTACTGGACCGTCGCTACAGGAAGTTATATCTCACTCTGACTTCGACCCTACCATGCTCGTCGGTGACACGGCACAGGAATGGCTTCGACACATCGTACGCACAATGTTCCCCGGGTCTGCCGTCAAACCCGCTGTTTTGCCCACGACGGACGGGCGTGTCACCCAACCACAAGGATTCAACCGTCCCTTACCTTCGCTTTCCGCGTGCAATCCACGTGCAGCGCTCGCATATGCGGTGGTTGGTCCGCGAGTTCGGGGAAAGTTTGATGTCAAGCGCGCGGATGCGCTCGGTCTGAAAGCTGGACCATTGCGTGCACGGGTTGCAAGGGGAGAGACGGTAACTGTTATGGGCAGTGATGGGGTGGAGAGAAGTGTTGGACCTGGTGATGTTGTAGGTGCCAGTGAGGATCCTGGGGTGAGTTCCCTTTTCGTACTATGCTCTAATATTCGGCTCTCGATTTAGGAGATAGTGAGCTGAACAAATGATAGGTCGTATTAATCCTGGACACGCCCAGCACTGCACATATACCTTCTCTAGTCAGGGGCTTTGAGAGTGGTTCATTCTCGAAATATTGGGGCAAGGGTCAGGAGAAGAAAGACCATGCACTGAGGGTTGTTTTTCATCTCTGTGGCGATGATGTAGTTGAGCATGAGCAGTATAAGGCGTTTATGAAAGGTTTCAAGGACGATGTACATGTGAGTGCTTTTTGTTCAAACAAACTGGAAATTCTGATGCGATAGAGAGCAGCATATCGTTGCATCTAGAGACCATGTGCCAGATCCGATCACATTTACCAGCGCAGCGTTCAACCAGCTGAGGCTCAACCACTTGGATAGCGACATTTTCCCCGTGCCCAAGTATTCTCTAGAGGCTCGGAAAGCTCTTGATAGTACGTTCAGTCCAACCCCCTCTAATCATGTCACGTAACGTTACAATTGTGGTAGCCACGGATCACCCATCCAACACCGACTGCATGCGTGCGCATACCATCATCGACATTCGTCCACCACGGCCACCACTGCGAGACGCTGAAGCTGAGGCGAATGACCTCTTTCACCCGGCTGTATTGTCCGGCGAGCCCCCAACTCTCTCTGATGCTGCGCGAACGCAATTTTCCGAAGCACAAGCGCGTGTCAACGAGGCTACAGTGCCTGACGTCATTGGTAAGGACGTCACGGTGGTTACCCTTGGAACAGGCAGTGCCGTACCTAGCAAGTACCGAAATGGTTCGTACACTCCCGTTTCCACCTCAGAAACCCCACTGAATTGTTTGTATAGTTTCTGGTACGCTCCTACATATCCCGGGAGCAGGGTATATTCTCCTGGATGCAGGAGAGGGCACGTGGGGGCAACTCGCAAGGAACTATGGTGCTGGTGTGTGGGATGTTTTGAGGGGCCTGAAGTGTATCTTCATAAGCCACATCCACGGGGACCACCACATTGGTCTTGCAAAGATCTTGGCTATGAGACAGAAGGTGCGTGTCCCTACTGATACCCTGATGGTCTCCGGATGCTAAGATATGGAAAAGCTTGACCCGCCCCCAGAAGAACCACTTTACCTCATTAGCAATCGCATGGTATTCCTCTATCTTCGAGATTACAACGCGCTCGAGGAGCTCGGGTTCTCGAAGGATGCACGGGCCTGTGTGATACCTATCCTGAGTGATGAGATTCATTGGCGAAACAAGGGACGGGGTGGGTGGAATCACGGTGACGAAGATCAAAAGGGGTGAGTGTCTGCTTGGGCTCCTGACTTCTCGTCCATTGACGTGTTCTTTTTGTCTTTCTCCGAAGATCGAGGCTTGCAGCAGGAGAGTTGTGCAAGGCGCTGGGATTGCAGAAAATTCATACCGTTGATGTAGAGCATCGGGCGAGGTGTCACGGGCTGATTGTCAAGCATGTGGATGGGTGGTCTGTCGTGTAAGGCGTCGTTTGTTCCTCACGTATTGCGTTATTGACAGCGCATTTCTCAGGTTCTCAGGTGATACAGTCCCAACTCAGAAGCTCGTGCAAGCAGGGACTGGAGCCACTCTACTCATTCATGAAGCGACCATGGCCAACGATCAAGTTGAAATGGCCCGTGCCAAGATGCACAGCACCTTTGGGCAGGCAATCGACATAGGCAAGCGGTGCGTTTCCCCGCAATACGTTCACAAACCTTTTCTCACCTTGCGGATGTACAGCATGAACGCAGAAATCATCCTCCTTACACATTTCTCAGCCCGCTACCCCAAAATGCCACCTTCTGTATCTGAGCGTCAAGCTGGCGACCCTGTTGTCGCATTCGCATTCGACCATGCTAACATCAAGATAGGCGACATGTGGAAGATGGGCGCATATGCACGTGCGATTGAGCAGAGTTTCATTGACATTGCCGATATTGAAGGAGAGGAGTCAGAAGCGATTGACTCAGCACAAGTGGATATTAGTTGATGCTTTACAATTGGAATCCTGACGGTTTCTTTTATAACATGGGTTTGCAGGGACGACGTTTTACGCAGAAAACAAAGCCCTCTTCACTGCCGTGGAATTGTGCCAGAGGTTTGTGCCAGATATTAAGCAGATGCTGGACCAGTCAGTGCATTTATTTTCCTGTAAAAAGGCGGTACTTGTAAATGAATGCGATCAGTCTGGCCTCCACTACTGGAATTCGAAAAACATAGCAAGAAGTGCGTGGGAGTGCGAGAATGCAAGTTGGTCGGAATCAGTATCCTTTGTCTCGTCATTTTCATTGGCTTTCATAATTGATTTGTGTAGGGCTGTGCTAGGCTGCGCTCTGATGTACTTATCATGATTCTAAGCAGCCACTTATCTCAGACGGGTGAGCGGCGTTCTGAGCGGAAACCGTTGGATCAATAGGTCCACGTCCTCGAGCTCGTTCCGGATATCCTCTTTCGAATGCAAGTCGCCATCCTAAATTTGCAATTCCTTGTTCAGTCGATATCCGTTGTCCTCGTTGCAATGGGTGTCCTCGTTCCCACCCCCGTGACGTACCTATATGCCAGTCTTCCAATTCAGGCCTGTGCCACTCTTCGTATTATAGAAAGTTCTGATTCAATCTGTATCGCAAGTGGCCGCAGCTGTGCCACAGGAGTGGTTCCTGCTGATAGTCCCCAGAATTTACCTTATTTTGTTTCGATGCTGATATCAGCATGCAGTTTTGGCTCGTGCCAAAAAAAACGGTATAAAGAGCCCATCAATCGATCAGTGTGTGCATACACACCCTCTTGAGGTCTGGTATTCATTTTCTCACCGTGATCGTATCGTCGCTTTGTGCAATGCCGTCCTCGACACCACCTTCCGATGTTGACTTCCCGTCTGAATCCGAAGACAATCATGACCAAGATGGTGTTGGGCTCTCCGACCCAACCCTGTCATCACATCGGAGACGAATGCTTGACCTTATCAACCGTCTACACATGACAGGGTCAGTCTTTTCCTACTTGAAATCATTTTGGTTTCATTGGGACAATATCTTGTAAATTGTAGCGTCCAGACAGACATGGACCTGCCAATGATCGCTGTCATAGGCTCGCAGAGTGCGGGCAAGTCGTCACTTATTGAATCTATTTCAGGGATTACGCTCCCTCGCTCAGCTGGGACATGCACGAGGTAACGGGTTCTCGTTTTATTTTTGGAAATGCTGTTTCTGACCTTATCGAAGATGTCCGACTGAATGTAAACTTTCACGCTCAGAAGGCCCCTGGAAGTGCATCGTAAAACTCCATATCACCACCGGCCCATCGGGACAGCCCTGTGATGTGACCAACGTGTCTTTTGGATCCCCCATCACCGATAAAGCGGATGTGGAGGATCGTATCAGACGCGCGCAGAGGGCCATTCTCAGCCCCAGTATCGATGCCCAGAAGTTCCTGTACGATTCCGACCTGGACGACCGTACAGCCGAAGAAGCTGAGTTGTCCTTCTCAAAGAACTCTGTCTCTCTGGAGATAAGCGGGAAGGATGTGGCTGATCTTTCATTCGTGGACCTTCCTGGATTGATAGCTAGTGTGGGGAGCACCGGAAGGGACGGAGATATTGACCTTGTCAAGGGTTTGGTGGCTTCTTACATCAAGAGGGACAGTTGTGTCATTCTTCTGACAGTGACCTGTGAAAGTAAGTGAGTTCCGCATTTGAGTCACTATTCTTCATATCTCGTATCTTCCTAGCCGACTTCGAGAATCAAGGCGCACACCACTTGGCGAAACAATATGACCCCGAGGGCAAGCGGACTGTTGGTGCGTCCGCCGTGCGTTCATGAAGCCTTGCGAAGCACTAATGAACTACTGTGGCGTAGGCGTGCTCACAAAACCGGACCGCATTCCTGCAGGTGAGGAGAACCACTGGCTGAGGTTCATCCGAAACGAGCAGGAGCCGCTCGTGAACCACTGGTACTGCGTCAAGCAGCCTGGGTCTCAGATGCTTAAAACCGGGATATCCTGGGCCGAAGCAAGGAAGCAAGAAAACGACTTCTTTGCTTTGACACAGCCCTGGTCGACGGTAGAGCCGCAGTACCAGAAGTTCCTGCGAACGAGCAACCTGACGGAGCGGCTGAGCACAATTCTGTCCGAGCTTATCGCGAAGAGGTCGGACTTCTTATCGATGGCGGCCACTTTTTGCCATGCTGATATTCACGTAATAGGCTTCCGGAGATCCACAAGGAATTATACAACATTCTGCATAAGACCCAGGAAGAAATGAGAAAGCTTCCTAAGGCGCCATCGAGCGATGCCGTTGGTGAGGTTTGGCACGTGGTTAGCGAATTTATGCGCCAGTTGTCTCGAAGACTTGAAGGGACGCCCGATGAAGGCGGCATATTGCAGAGCATTCGACCGTATCAACAAGAATTTAAACGTGCTATAAGAGCGACAGCCCCACCATTTGTTCCATTCGAAAGGGGTCACGATCGTGGAGAACTGCCCCCAATTGATTTCCTGGCCAATGAGGAGGACGAACCACAGGAACCCAAGACAGGGAGCGCTTTTGGAACACGCAAGTCGTCTACGTCGCCCAACTCTGGGAATCCACAGTCGTCGGAGATTTACCTTACCGATGTTCTCAGTCACGCCCAGAGGTACTTGAAATTCATTCCTGTGCGACAAAGCTGACCGGATCCTTAGATCTCGTACCCGCGAACTACCCGACAACTACCCGTTCGTCGTGCAAAAGTCATATATCGACGACTTTACTGAGAAGTGGGCGTCGCCGTCGAAGATCCTTTTCGACCAAGTGTATGATATTCTGAAGAATAACCTGAGCGGCCTGGTCCACGAGCATTTTGGGAAGATGGGAAAGGGCGGCGCGCTCCACAGCGTGCTGTAAGTGCAACCTGCACTATTCGACACATGTACACTGACACACTCGTTCCTGCAGAATGATAGTGCATGAGCACCTTGATAAAGCCACGGAGAAGGCAAGGGAAAAGGTCGATTGGCTCTTGGAGCTCGAAAAGGCGCCGACGACACTCAACGTGCACTACTATTCTGACTACAAGGGCAAATTCCTTGCGTACTACAAGGGTTGTCGAGATCCAGGAGAGCTGACAAAAAAACTGCAGCACTATAAGGCACCTGTCACTACGTCCCCGAATGGTAGGGAGGCATTCCAGCAAGCCATCTACAAGGCTTTGGCTGGATTGAACGAGGCTGGTATTTCCGCGCAGGCCGGCGATCTTCCAAAACTTCTGCCTGTGGATCCCATGGAGCCTGCCCTTGTGATCATGTCAGGAGTTATGGCATACTTCCAGGGTATGTTTTGCACCAAGACGTAGATTCTAAAACTGAAACAGGTCGCCGCCCCTTTGTAGTTGCGCACAAGCGGTTTTCTGACATGGTTCCATTGGCCATCGACCATGAGGTGATTCTTGGTCTGGAGAAGGGCATGGAGCAGGCGCTGCGTGATGGTCTGAACTTGACGGGGCCGCACGCGGAAGCGCGGTGTCGGTTGATGGTGCAGGAGCATAGCACAGTGGCCTCGAAGCGTACAGAACTGCAGAAGAAACTGGACAGGCTTCATGCAGCCAGTTTAGAATTACGCAAGCTCTTCGTGTAGACAGACACAACCTCGATAATGTATAATATCTGTAGTATATATGAAACGACTGTAACTTCTTCGTGAACCTGCACTTACGCGACGTGGTGGTCTGTGCGTGAGTAGAATCCATTCTACGTCCGAGATAAGCAAAATTCTGTCAAATGTCGCAAGCCATGACCTTCTTCGAATCGCTATCATCACTCCGCAAGTTCTCTTGTAGTATGAGTTATCAAGGATCTGCTGAATCGGATGCAGCCCGGCGATGATCGATTAGCGCTCAGAAGCCTCAGATCATCATGACTAATTACTATTAGGCCACCCAACGGCCTCAATTACATCGCTCACCAATCCCCACAATAAAAATCCTGCCTCCCAGACGTGACTCCCAGATAATCGATCATTGCACCGTGGCCCGCATTTCTGCAACCATGTCTCCTGATCCTAGGTCTCAGCAGTTGGATGAAGAAACGCCTTTGCTTCATACGGAGGGAAATGCGCCGGCGAAAAAACTGCAGACACCTTTACCATGGCGTCAGTTCTCGATGCTCCTAGTATTGCAGATCGCAGAGCCAATGACCGCGTATGTCATCTCCCCTTTTGCGCCTCAGGTCAGTGTTCAGCATTGAAGATTCAAATAGACAAAGACTTTATCCTGCCATAGCTCATTCGTGACATTGGGATCACCCATGGAGATGAAGCCCTAGTTCCGTTCTACGTTGGGCTGTTAGTAAGTGGAGAAGTAGAGAACATGTCATAGTAGTAATCTCAGTATCGTGATCTAGCACTCGCTGTTCTTTGCAACAGAAGCACTCACCATTTTCCACTGGAGTCGTCTTTCTGATTATGTTGGTCGCAAACCTGTCGTGCTAATCGGACTGTTCGGACTTTCCCTCTCTATGATCTGCTTCGGATTGTCCAAGACATTCTGGGGCTTGGTGTTAAGGTCTGTCCCGTTGCTGCACTTTTCCCTCTAAGACGGAGTTTACATCTTATTGTGATAGTCGTTGTCTCAATGGCGCACTCAATGGTAACATTGGCGTCATGAAAAGCATGACAGTTGAAATGACGGATTCCACTAATGTCGCCCGCGCATGGGGATTCCTTCCTCTTGCCTGGTCTAGCGGTACCACACTTGGGTATGTTTCGTGAATATCTCATTCCCTATGTGTACTGAAACAACCATAGACCATTCATAGGCGGAGAACTTGCGCGACCTGTGGATAGGTTTCCTGGTGTCTTCGGGCGTTCTGAATTTCTCAAGACATATCCTTATTTCTTGCCGTGTGCAGTCCCTGCCACTGTGTCAGCGTTGTCGTGGATTGTCATTTTTCTTTACTTGAAGGAGGTAAGTTGTCTCGTCGTGTGACGGGTTGGATTTAATATCAGTTATAGACCACAACTCCGCAAGCAACCATAAATCAACTTCTGCCTTGGAAAAAGCGCAAGGCCGTTCCTTCACCTGCTCTAGAATCCCCGCCAGCATCATCTTCGATCAATAAGCCCGTCCCCATTCGAGACCTTTTCATTCGCCGTGTCTTCATCGCAACTGGGAGCTACGCCGGTATTGCCCTCGTTGATATCTCATTTCGCACCGTACAACCCGTCTTCTATGCTACTCCCATATCCCTGGGCGGTCTGGGACTCGATCCCCCAACCATTGGAACCATCCTGGCAATCCAGGGGATAATAAGTGGCCTAATCCAGCCATTGGCCTTTCCCAAGCTTCATGACATCATGGGTCCAAGAAACCTTTGGCTATTATCTGTGGCTAGTTCCGTGCCTATGGTCGCTCTCTTCCCGGCCTTGAATACACTGGCGAGATCTAGTCAGAGTGTATGGTATTTGATGGGACTACAACTAGCTTTTCTGTGCTGCACGAATTTCGCATATTGTTCGTTGTCGTCATTCTCTCATTGAGGTTTTTTTCTGATGCGTTTTGGCAGGCATCTCGTTCATGTATATCAACGCGGCTTCACCTAATCGAGCGTCCGTTGGCGCGACAAACGGGTTTGCGCAGGTGGTCGTTTCTGTGATGCGTGCTGTTGGACCAGCTACAGCCAACACTGCGTTCTCGATAAGCATCGAGAAACAGTATCTTGGAGGGAATCTGGTGTATTGTGTGATGGGAGGTATGGTGTGCATGGTGATGGGCGTCGGCGTCTTGTTACC
Source organism: Suillus paluster (assembly GCF_016628075.1). Classification (NCBI taxonomy): domain Eukaryota; kingdom Fungi; phylum Basidiomycota; class Agaricomycetes; order Boletales; family Suillaceae; genus Suillus; species Suillus paluster. The sequence continues at coordinate 766,998 of NW_024537572.1, forward strand.
TCGCACCATGTGGAATGACTAACTTAGAACGAAGAGGGCTTTAATGTTCGGTCGATGCGATCATATCCTGAATGCAGGTTCCCGCTCTTCAGAACACTGAAGTCACGATAAAGTCTCTTTCTGGTGCTTTTTGCAGTGCCTGACGATCAAAGCATGTCGGCATAAGTCACTTGGACGACTAGTCATATAGCGACGAGAGTTGCCTGACACCATAGGGGTCTTTGAATGGATGCGCAGGCCAGCTTTCACTGCTTTAGCTGATGCCACACTACGCCTTTGTTGTCCATCTTCGGGAAGATGAACTTAAGAACAACTTTCTAACGTGTTTCTTGGATCAACCGTAGCATGGACCAGATACATATCACCTTTGGCTTGTGCTACAGTTAATCGGTCAGGATCGATGGATCAGGACCACTAATAGGACTCGATAGAACCTAACGAACTTCGATAACTAAACGCGGCTCGCGCGGTCCGACTCCTCGTTCCTCCCTCACTTATTAATATCTTCAGTCTTGTCTGCTCCTCGACACGCCCGAGGATCCCTCACAGAGTAAATACACTGGAAGGCTTTCGTGCTCTTATTAATACCATGACTATACCATAGACTCGGATGGATGAAGCTAATTATCCTTTAAGGTTCCCCCCAAACAACTGTGTTGACACCCCTCGTAACCCTTTTAGTGCATAGGAATACATCCTATTATCAAATGACTGAAGCCTGAAAGTGACAGCGTGAACTAAATTGGGTGGGAGGTCGGCGCGCGGGCGGGGTCACGGGTTGCTGCGACCACGCGTGATGACTCTCGAACAGTGATAAGTCTTATTTATTTGCGCATTTGACGTGGGGTGGGACGTGAGGTTATAATAGAGATATAAGGAGTTCCTTCGACCCATCATCTTCAATCTCGTCACTCACCAATCGACACCCCTTACATTGCAAAGTATTTCCGATGTCAGAATCAAAGATAGACCTTGCATCGCTCTCGCTCTTCCGCGCGACGCGCGCACAGGTTGAAGAGTCACGGCACCGATCGTTCCCGTATTGGGGTGGTACTTTGAGTCTTGAAGAGTACCTTGCGCGAGATGCGATGATGGAATGTGGGGAGCACGCAAAGGATGGCAAGCACATTACTTGGTGAGCACCTCGTTTTTTCTGGTAGAAGGGAGTTAATGAGAGAAAAAGGGTACTGGCGCCACGGAGCGACCCAACGACGCTTGATTTTATGTGCGCTTGTGAGACGTAAGCTATAAGTACCCTCGAGGAACGAGCCGTTTTCTGACGCGCGTCTATGGGATAGATACAAGCGCACAGGTCTTGTAGTTTACCCCTCTGAGCCAGGCAAAGTGCAAGAGGCAACTTGCTACGGGGTCGCCAATGTCTTCACTCCACCGTCAAACCGTAGGCGCGGCTACGCAAGGCGTATGATGAGCCTCCTGCATTGGGTCAATGCCTCGCGTAACCATCTTCCTAAATTTCCAGAGGCCTGGGGTGCACCACCGGAAGAGGTAGCGGACTCTGGTGATGGGCTATTCTCGGTGCTGTACAGCGATGTTGGGGAGGAATTTTACCGGTCGGCTGGCCCTGGGGGCAATGAAGGGGGTGGATGGGAGTTGAGAGCGCCGATCTCGACTATTTGGGAGGTGGGCACGGAGGAAGATGACGACGAGGGATGGACATGGTTGGCGCATGAGGAGCTGAACGGGCTTTGGGAGCGTGATGCTGCGCGCATCACCAAGGAGCTGGCGAACATACCGATGAGTGACAGCTCATACAAGGTGGAGCACCCGGCGGCATTCGTGACGTACCTACCAGCAAACGGCGTCTGCGGGTTCCACATCCCACGGTCGACATACGCCTCAGATTTTTCCATAGCAGGACGATTCTGGGGTGTACAGTCTACGAGTGACCCAGACACGTACGCAAGCTGGAGCGTTGACTTGAGACCTCCTCCACCAACGCTGATCGTCACGCGTCTCTGTGCCAGCGAAGAGACGTTCCCCGGGCTGATCGCGAAGATCAAGCAGGCGGCTAGACAAAGCGGAATTGGGAAAGTGGAGGTGTGGAATTTGAGAGTAGGATTAAAGGAGATTGCGGAGAAGACGGGCGGGCGGTCGTTTGAGCGGAATGAACATTTGCCACAGATAGTGTGGTATGGACCTGGAGCGACGGGGAATGTAGAGTGGGCGTATAATGAGAAGTGGGTTCTCCTGCTATCCAAAAAAATGGGATTAACTGACGATTTTCAACAGATTCTGCTGGTGCTGATGCAAGATTGAGGTGGAGTTGCGGGACGATGAAAAATTATATTCGTAGAGCTGGACTCCCCTACAGTCTACAGACGAATGAATCAGATAGTCGTTCCTTCTATCCTAGACCCAGGACCTAGAGAACCACCAAATCAGCGCTTGTGCGGCCGTGAAGCAGTCATCCAGCGTCGCCTTGCAATGGTCGCACGTCTGTATCTCGACGTACACTCGATGGCAAGACGACGCTGCCTGTACTTGGAATTTCGGTGTTCGATCGTTGTAACTTGGACAAATGAGTCAGGACTCGGAATAAGCTAGGGTTAGGTAATAGTCACAATAACTAATAGTGTGACGCTGTGCGGGTGAGAATTTCTGCAACTCTGTGCTCAAACACTGTTTCGCACCAGCTTCTCTCTGGCAACGTAGCATTGACATATTTCTTGCATAGCCTTACAGTATGTACTGAATCCTACCTGCTCATGTTGTTGCCTTATTTTAATGTTGTGTAGTTGTTGTGTTGTCGAAAAGTTTTGCAACACTGGGTCAGAGATAGTACGAACAATTCGATCATCCCTTCGATTCCTAGTGTGACATCGAATGCACTTTGCATTCGACAGGCCTCGCTTCTCGCGTCCCAAATGACTATTAGTTCTGCGCGGAGCCCTTTCCATCTTCCAAGGCGTACTCCTACACTTTGTGGCGTTATCTTTCGATGGCATCACTACCTTCCTTCCAGCACTCTGCTCGTCGTTCATTTCGCTCCTCATCTTCATCACTCCTGGAATGGGTTTAAGTCTTCACTTGCTATCCCTTCTCAAATCATTGACATCTTGGATCATACAAGTAGAGGTGCAATTCAGTTGAAACATTCTAATTACTCACCTTGGTGAGCTCTGCGTTCAAACACTAACCAATTATCACTGCGGGTGTTCAAGAACGCTATCTACAATGAAATAGATGGACCCAATCCTTGGAACGCCGGGAGCACAAGTGAGTATCACAACATTTTACTTAATGCTCTGGCCCCCATTACCATGCACCAGGTGCTGCGTGATCGATCTCGCGAAGTAACATGCAGGTAATGATGCATGATTGTTCTCGAACCCTGTATACTATGTCCGTCATGAACGACAGTTGATACATGCGGATGAGGACGAAGTTGAAATTTCTACATCGCGGATGTAGCCTTAAAACTACGGGCCCACGCCAAAGAATCTTATCCCTCACATCCACATCCATGACGTCTTGGCCAAGTGAGCGGACTGTCATACTCGTGGTCACTTGGGCATTATGGCGAGGTGGAAAATGTCTTGGTGCTGTACATGCTCCTCACGAATCACATGTTCATCACTACAACAAAGATGATCTTCGGATTCTGAGACGCGCCGGCTTGCAGCTCCGAGTATTCCAGTGGCCGGGCATACGAGTACTTGGGTAGTGAGGTCTAGTAAGGGGCTCAATGATCTTCAAGATGGAAGACCCATACTGAACAGATCACTTTAATATCGATATTTCTCGAGGAGTACTCTTAGACTCAGCTCTGAGCCTCGCTAATGTCATCTACATCGTCCAACAGCGACTCAAACTTGAACATTGATGGGTTCCCTTCATGTTTGCAGTCTGCAGTGCTTGGCTTGCGAGGCACATTCATGTGGACTTTACTGTGTAGCGTAAGTGATCATCTGACCATCTGAGGCAAATACAAACTTCGAGTTTGTTCCAAGCTCGATATCAAAGTCATTTCCCCTTGGAAGCTTCCTGGTGATCCAGTTTCCTGAACTTACACACTTTCTCGTCAATCCCTAACATCTAGAGTTTCAAGTACTACCTGCACATGCAGCGGAGAAGCAAAGGTGCAACAAACTGTCACATAACCATGGTCAACCGACGAGAACATCTCCCATATCTCCTACGAGGCAGGAATCTTCGAGGACTCGAACACAACACCTCCCGATGACACGCAGAAGCTCACCGCGTCTCTCTATGATGCACCAGCAGAGCCTGAGCAGCTCTCGATCGAGTTCAAGGTTGGTCTCCCCGTAATTATTGTCATCGCTAACCAAGCTCCTCTCACCCCTGAGCGCGAGTTCGTCACTAGTGACATTCCCGCGAGCCAGCGCACTGTCAATGGAATAGTTCATTTGAAGCTCTGCACGGGTAATGTTGTTGTTATCGGCCGGTCCCCTGATGAATAATGAATTTGATCCACTGCCTCCTTTGTTCCCTATTCGTTTTCCAGGGTCTGGATGACGAGCACCAATCCTCCATGGACCAGCTCGGCGGTTTTGAGCCAACAGGTTTCATTCAAATCGAAAGCATCCATATTAAAAAGTATACTTTCAGCTTACATTCATTGCAACCTGCTTGCTTACCTTTGTCAAGGTGGGGCCATTTATAGCTCCCGCATCTAGCTGAATCCTCTGTGATTGTAAACAGCGTCCTGCTATTGTGCTATTAGGGTGCCAACAGATACCTTGCTTGTAGAGCTTAATACTTCAACGTTTCTCGAACAGTGTCACAGCATGAAATTACCTGCGCACAAACCCACCGGTGAAATAATAGAAACATTGTCGGCGTAGCGGTAGAATTTATTATGTCTATCCGCCAGTTGAAGAGTCGGATGACTATGTAGCAACGACTTCCTGTCGGTCAGGAAACCAACCAACTTCCTCCTTGCTTCTCCTGGTACAAGATATGTGTGTCTGGGACCACGCTCGGAATGTTATCAACTGGAATACGAAATAACAATTGTCTTCCATTGATTGGTCTGGCTAGGAGAGACTGATCAACTGGTACAAATCTTGCTAGTGTCGCGGGTCAAGGTCTCAGAATCGTGCGCAAATAGTCATGTTCAACCGCGCACGTCCGTTTGCCTGTGACACCAAGGAAGATATGATTTTTAAGCATCGCCATTTAAGTCATTTGGGAGGTCACGGACATGGCTATCGGTGTGCATGCCATCACGAAGAGGAGACATGAATTAGTGATAGTGAGGATCGTGTCGAGTAATTGCGGTGTTGTGGGGAAACTTGAAGGTGGAAGGTGTAGGAAAGAGTACTAGTGCGTGAGGAATATGTAGTTGCTCTCCAACGTTTGGTTTGAAGTAAACTATACAGTATCCGTGTGTGCATATGCATCAGCAAGATACCAATGGCGCCTGCTGAGAGATATCTAATCTTGGAAAAAAAAATACATCTACAATATTTCTAGGGTTCTGACGTCCATCATGCTGTGAACAGAAGCTACGTCTTTTACTTGAGCAATGATATTATGATCCGGCGCAATCCTTTTGTATTCTCCGATGCGCAGCTGCGCTAGCAAAAATGCGCAGAAAGGTTGGCCAAGGCGAACTATCAATCGTGATGCTCGCTCGCTCGATTCCGAATCAACCAGCTCTTGTTCTACAGGAGAACTGCTAGGAGAGTCGGGCTCGGACCACTCTCCTAAGCTCTCCACATCATCTGCAATGGTAGGCTGCTCTTCGAAGTCAGGCAGCTCGAGGAGACGACGATCCCATGGACGGACAAGGAAGAATGTTTGTTGAGTGGGCTTTCCCCGCGAGAACTGGATCATTTTGTCGTCGGTGGTGATCAGCAGGTCACGAAGCCCGTCTGCCTTGACACCATACGTGGGATGAGTCTCCTGTGCTGAATCGTACCTCCGTCTGACCTCCGTGACACGGAATGCAATGCAAGGCAGATGTAGTCTGCAGTTCGCGAAGCGAGGAGCGCTCATGTTCTGAAGCTTGGTATAAAGCTTCGAAGCCAACCCTGCAGCCACGGTATTTCGCAGCGAAGAGACCGTTGTCTGAATCTCATCTTCGGACAAAGATGGCAGAGCGCATGGCGGAGCCGCATATGAGGTAATGTCGGCTGGAAGACAACTATTGAACTCGGAGGATAGTCCGACCCAATCGAGGGCCGTAATGTCGCCTGACCGAGCCACGATGTCCTGCAAGAGCCGCCCGAGTGCGTTTTGTTTCTTCTCGCCATAAATAACAGGTAGATGAACACCGAAGATGCCGAACAATGAGTAGGCGATGTCTTCCTGCAATGTGGTGCAGCGTGATGATGCCCGTCGAAGTCTCTCCCGGACGCCGCTCATCCCTGGACGGAAGGCAACGAGGGCCTGTCGATCCATACCCGTCGCACCCTCCAATTCCTCCATGATTGCAGTGGATTCTTTGTGGTTGGGAGAGTGGTCGTCAAGATACAATGTCCAATCCTTGGTGTAAAAGAGGACAACTTGAGGAGCGACAAATTCTTGAAAGGTCCATCCTCGCTTGTTCCAAGCGCTCCCTGCCAGTGCGCCAGACATGGATGAAGGAGGAACATCGCTCAGGTAGACGATGGTAAGCGCCGAGTGGCGGTACCAGATAAACATGGAGTTGATCGATTCTTGGACCTCTGTATTGTTGTTCTTGTCGATGCAGCATGTATCCATCCATGCCCAGAAGTATCCCGCATCACGAGCGGTTCTGCAGAATGACTGCAGTTTTACGATGCCGCCAACAGCATTCAACTCGTACACAACTTTGTCTTGGATGTTGTGCAGCAACAACTCCGTCTCTTCCCACCTGTGTGATAGCAGAACACACCGGAAGTACCTTGCCACCACTTCGTTGATGCGGTTCATTCGGAGGTCTGAATGCTTCGTTGTGAACGACAATAGCTCCTTGTATTCTGCACTCATTTTGAAGGCGTTTATCTGTGCCGCTCGATCGCACAAGAGACCCGTGGAGGTGTTAAGTAGACGAAGCGGGGCATTTTCAAGTTCGATCCAGATGACATTTCGAATAGCGTCGTCTACTTCAGAGGGAGAGACATACTGCGCACGCAACTCTGTAGAATGAGATAAGCGTCTTTGGGCTGGCACACGACTGTTCCGGGGCTTACCTCGTATCTGCACGTCGGGAGCATCATCCAACTTGGACAACATGATGTTGAAAGCCTCAATAGCTTCGTCATAGCATCGTGCGCTACGAAGCGCTGCATGCTTCAGCTGATATCCAACGTGAGACAAAGGATTGACTTCAATGACCTATGAATTGCCAAAATGAACATTGGGCACGAAATAGTATTAGATGTCATCGCACCTTTTGCGCATCGAGAAGTGCATCCTCCCATAGCATTTTCCCCAACTTTGCTTTGCTGCGGTTTGCAAAGATGGCGTCATTTGCAGAATTCAGGTCGATTGCCACAGAGTATAAGTCAATAGCTGTGTCGTAATCGCCTGCAGCGAGGGCTGCATCACCGTCGGCAAGATATAGCGCACAGCATTCTGAGCTGAACGCTGAGTGAAATACGGGCGAGTTTATAACAGTATCACATTGCAACCTCGAGACTTGCCGTTGGACCAGTCAAGGCAGTCGGCCTTCGTAGTTTCATCAATAGTGTCTATCATGGATTGGTGTGCTTTGAGGGCTTTCGCAACTTTACCTGCCGAAAGTAAGGCCTGGCACAGTTTCTGGCTTGAAGTCAGCCACAAGGACTCAAGGTCCCATCCAAAGAGCTGCACAAATCATGGAGTTCGGCGTGAGACACATATTTGGATGAATCACATCTACATACCATTACCAAGTCATCATGTATAATTTGAACAGTTGATATAGATAAGAAACCGCTGGAGTTGACAGCGGCAGTGAAGTGGCCAGCAGCGTCGTCGTGGCGTGCGCCATCCGAAGCATTGATTCCGAGTTGAAGAGATAGATATGCCTGATTTTCGAAGTTCAGAAAGATCGGTGTTAATGCACGAACCTGTGGTGTACATGAAACTCACTTCTATGACACGACATGCAAGGGTGTCATTATTCGGACAAGCGGAAGCTAGCTCTCGGACGCGAAGAAATGCCTCTTCATGATGTCCTGCGTTGAAAATAGCGATGGCCTAAAAGCTGAAATGAAGTGGTGGGTATGCAAGAAGGATGTCACGTGCCTTAATCAAGAGAATGAAATAAATGATCTTTGAATCTTCGTTCGCAAACATGAACGCCATGTCGAACACTTGCATCGAGTCACGGAACTGCCCTTTTTCACAGAGGGCAATACCTTTAGAGATATAGCCCATCAAGGAAGGCTTAATGCTAATGGACTATGTCACGATGACAATTAATGTTTCATAGGGAGCTCGTAATGGGTGGTCTGTCACCTTGATTGCATCCTGAAGCGCGTGGTTGCATTGATGTTGTCGCGCCATAACAATTGAGTGATGTGCGTAGGCGTGGTAGTCGTCGGCATCGGTGTCAATCTCTTGCGTGAGTAGCATTTCAGCGGTAGACAAGTCCCCGGCAATGCATGCATTGCGGATTGACGATGTCATATTGATAGGGAGGATCTGCATGAAGCATGTTCGAATTGCAACATCAGAGTCGAAGACGGAAACATGCCTTAAAATGACTGTTCTTGGGTATTTCCCACTCTGAGATCATGTTATCACGACTTCCGCTGAGGATGTGCTTGCCGTCCGTTGAGAAAGTGACGCTGTTCAGCCAGAATGAGTGCTGGAAGATGGTAACTGTTCGTCGATCTGAGAGCCGCCAGAGACGGACATGGTTGTCATCAGATGCGGAAGCGACCAGTGTACCAGCAGGGTTGATGGCAATGGCATTGATTCCACCAGTATGGCCCATCCAGCCATCACCGACCTCTTTCCAGGTTGATGTATCCCACTCCCGTATGGTGGGATCCTCGTCACCTCCTCCTGATAGAAGGCGTGTGCCATCAGGCGTCCACTTGAGTGAGTTGTTCCAATAATATATGGGACCCTTGAGTTTGAAATTTGCGATGCATTTCCTTGTGCCTGGATCATAAATTTCAATGTTGCTGGATGTCGCAATGGCAAGAAGTTCGCCAGACAGCGAATACCGGAAGCAGACGACATAATCACTACAATTGATTGGATTTCCTTGGATCTCCCATGTTTTCGTACTCCACAGTTTCACCGTTGTGTCTAGTCCACCAGTGGCAAGCACTGTTCCTTCGGGAGAAAAGTCCAATGACCCGATCTGAGAGTGGGCTTTGATGGGTTGGGTTAGAGGTTCCCCAGTTTCTCCGTGCCAGACGATGAACTCTCCGTTGTTATCACCGCTTGCTACCAGTTGCTCATCTTGTGATACTGCCAATGCCGTCACCGTATTGCAATGTCCCTCCATCTTCTTCAACACAACACCTGTCTCCAAGTCCCACAGACGAACCGTCTTGTCGAACGAGCCGGTAACCATTCGTCGTCTATCGGGGAAAACTGCGACTGCCCGTACGGTGCTCTCATGATCTTTAAACTCTCGAAGAGGTGTGTTGCTTGGAATGGGCTGCGCCATTTTACTAGAGGTCACGGTCGGGGTGGTTTTGGGTGGACGCATTGTGGGCTAAGCTGCAGAGGTGCGTGAATTGTGCGTTTTACGTTATTTGCTTCATTAAGCTGCCTTATGTTTCCATAGACACCCAGCAATATCACGAGCTACTCGTTTCGCACAAGACTCCCAGGTGACCCATTTACATTTCTTCGTAGATAACAATCCTGTGGTGCAGGCTGCATATGCAGCTGCACCCGGACCCTCACAATACATTGCGTTACAGATCAGACGCTCAATCGAAGATTTCCTAACCACGTCACCCCTCCACCATGTCCAAATCACATGGATCCCAGGACACCACCATATCATCGGCAATGAACGTGCTGACGAGCTCGCCAAAGAAGCCACTGGACGTAATGACACGTCCCACTCGACCTATGCAAATGCGCGCCGAAGAAACAAGGAAGGGATCCGGCAGAAATGGACAGAGAGTTGGAATAGAGACGTGGCAGCACAGACTGGACGCTTCGCTATCGCAAATCGACTCCCACCAACGCTCAAACCTCGCCAACACTTCACTCATACTCCTCGAGAAGTATACGGCCGTCTTATACAATGTCGCACAGGACACGGATTCATTGGAGAATACTATGCCGCATTTGTCCCCACCGAACCCACCCTCTGCCCATGTGGAGAACCACGTCAAACACGAGAACACATCCTACGTGACTGCCCGCAATTTACGTGACAGCGCATCCATTTAAGAGAGGTATCCTACAACATCATACTCAACGAAATCTTGGGTACGGAAAAGGGCATAAAGGCATTAGCGAAATTTATCGAAGAATCCAGCGCATTCAAGAAGGCCGCACTGGAACGAGAAGGGGACTGGGAAGAAAGGAGAGGGATAGAAGCCTGAGTGAGGGCGGGAAAGGAGGTGACGAAGGAGGGAGGAGACGAGAAGAGCACAGAAGGAGGAGGAAGGAGAGAAACTGTACCATATTATACTCAGCCTGGACACCGGACGAACTTATACGCGCACCGAAACTTCTCAAACGCGGACCGCTTGGCTATTCGTACTATACTTACACCCCTTACCCTGTTACAACATCCCCCAGTACAGCCCTAACAGGGCACCGCGTCTTAACAGTTTACCTTGTTTGTTGCGGTATATAAATATAGAAATTCTCTCTCTCTCTCTCCATAGACGCCCAGGACATGAGGCTGTCCGCATCCACATCCCCATTGGGCTCTATTACCCCTTTCTCCACAGTACAACCCTCTCTGCGCATCTGCACATGGCTCCAACTAGTATCTCCACAACTCTCAACATGCGTCATCTCGCCTCCACTCGGAATTGGGATACAGTCCAGACGGTACCCCTCGAGGCTTTCTGGTAGGGTCGGTCGAATGTCACGATCACTATCTATCCTACAGGGCTACATGAATGGCGTCGTGTTTCTACACGCCAAGCTGAAGCACATCATCATGAAACCTGTCGGGATGGTCAACATTCTCGGATGCATGTAGCTCACGGTACGACCAATTCGATCATCCCTTTGATTCTCAATACATTGAATGCACTTTGCAGTCAAAACGCCTCGCTTCTCGCGTCCCAAATGACTACTAGTTCTGCACGGAGCCCTTTCCACCTTCTAAGGCGTACTTTATCATACACTTTGTGTGGCAATTTTTTCGACGGCATCACTATCTTTCTTCCAGCACTCTGCTCGTCGGTCAATTCACTCCTCAGCTTCACCACTCCCGGAATGGGTTTCAGTCTTTCACCTGTTATCCTTTCCCCAATCATTGACATCCTGGATCATACAAGTAGAGGTGCAATTCGGAGATCACATTCTAATTACTCACCTTGGCGAGCTCTCTCCGCAGCCGAAGCTATGCGAGCAATTGTCGTTGCGGACGTTCGAGAATACTATCTACGATGAAATAAATGGACCCAATCCTGACCGCCGGGGGAACACGAGTAAGTATCCCAACATTTTACCTAATACTCTGATCCCCATTACCATGCGCCAGGTGCTGGGTGATCGATCTCGCGAAGTAACTTGCGGTCGATGATACATGATTGTTCGGGAACACCGTGTACTATATCCATGTTGAATAATAATTGATGCCTACTGATGAGGACGAAATAATTGCTACGCGGATGTAGAACGACGGGGCCCACGCCAGAGCATCTCATCGCCCGTATCCACATCTATGACGTCTGTGGGCCCAGTGAGGGACTGTCGGCTCGTAGTGACTGGGTATGCTGACGAATGATGTGGTCCTGTTCATGCTCCTCTTGAATTACCTGTTCATCACCACATCGAAGATGATGTTCTGGTTCTGAGACGCTCCGACTTGCAGCCGTACTGACCAGATCACTTCAAGATTAATATTTCTCGAGCAGTGTACTTTTAGACTCAGCTCTGAGCCTCGCTAACCGTCATCTACACCGTCCAACATTGACTCAAACTTAAACAGCGGCGGCGACTGCCAAGGTCTACGTGTGCATAGCAACTGAACCTCTCGCTTTTCAAACCGCCACTAATTTTGCAACAGGGTTTTCCACCTTCCAGGGCACTATACGGCCCGGCCGTCAGTACTAAACTTTTTTTTTTTGATTCCAATTAGTGTCCTATTGAGAGTTTACTCTATGGAGGACAGTACTATCTAGTCTAAGGGACCCCAGTGCCCTGGTTGCATCTCTGAATCCGCGAATGCCCTGATGTGGGACTGTACTAAACTTTGACCGCAGCCAAGTTGTACGAGCCCTACGTTCATTTTTTGACCGACTGTCATTGCGGGTGTTCGGGAACACTTTCCACCATGGATTGATCGAGTAGTCCCAATCCCTAGACCACTGAGAGGCAAGTAAGTGTCATGGGCTATCCCTTTTTGTCTAAGAAAAAGACAACTTGAAAAGAATTCGAAAAAGAAGAACAGTCCTTTGGATCTTATGTTGGACACCCACGTAGTACGTATGGCTAATGTATGCATATGCTATCGTATAGTCATCATAACTCGTACTCATGCCATATTTGAAGGCCATCATTCAAATTGAAATCCGTCATGAATCATGATAAAGTTGTGTTGCCGATTACAGCTGATATTGATAACGAGGCACAATGGAATATCAGAGTAGACGACACATTTAATTAGTATTTCATTAGTGCAAGGGTAAGATACCATACATCGAAATTGCAATTGATTAGTAAAAAGTTAGAAGGGGAACCGCAACGGGAGCAACTAGCCTCGCCCCATCCTTGGTTCCGTCGTCACTCAACTCAGAATGCCACTCGTTGATGTAAGAAGAGAGTTGAGCACTGGCGGTACCATATTGACGCCAGTCGAAATGGTTGTTGAAATGTAGTTTGCATCCGAATCTACATGCGTCGGGCTCGAGGTTGATTCTTGGAAGACCAAGATGATGACGGGCATGAACAATGACATTGACAAAAGGGAAGATCTGCGCTTTGCGCATGTAACGTGTAAGGATGGTGTCATATTCTAAAACAAAGGATGGGAGATGCGTTTTAATGGTGTAGGGTGCATTGACGATGTGTGAAGGCGGAAGAAATCAGGAGAAGGGCTGCAGATTAAAGTAGTCAGAGACGCAGATGACCGCGAGCAGGCCATGAGTAGAATGTTGGGGGCCCACTCATTGCCCACATCTACATCTGTGTCATTCATGGGTACACGGTGTGGAGTGTCGTACTCGTAGTGACTTGGGTGTTCTGGCCGAAGCGGCGGCATCCTCTGGCTACAGGCCATGTCATCACCGTCGTCTCTGCAGTGCATATGAGTATACAATTGGGGAACTACATATACCTTTTCGGCTGCTGTCTGTGGCGCCTTGGCTGGAAAAAATCCCAGCTGTTATGTCTGGCAATGTTCGGTGAGAAATGGTCAAAGAGAGAAACAAATACACATCGGGCACATAAGAACGTGCGTAGGCAGTCTCCGGGGTTATGCTGGACTGGGAGTTGTCGAAAGGCTCATTAAAGTCGGGCTTTGATTGTTCTTACGGGATGTCGCGGAGATTTCGCAGAGGTTGCGTATTTGAGAATGAATTGATGACTATTCATGATAAGCAAAATGCGTACCATGCTATTGGCAGCGGAGAAAGAGGGAAAAAAATGTCAGCAGGAATGACAACATTAACGGAGACTTCCTGCGGAATGGGCGCAAGTCATCCCCTAAAAACAAACACGCTCCAACGAAGCTAGATCCTGCAGGGTTCTGTTAGGTTGCGCGTGTTCCGTACCGCAATCAATGGAAGCTGTCACGCGACATTAAACGATGACATAAAAGTTGTGAGATAGCGGGCGGTCGCTATCCAAGCAACAGGAAGCAGGCAACAAAACAAATCATCGACCCAGGTGCAAATTGCAAGTTGGGTATGGACGATTGTCGTTCGATTGAAAACTACAGAATTGCACTCAACTGGAGCTAGCTTCTAGAGATAATCATACCGATTTGTTGATGTTGGATGAACGGACATCGATAATCGCAGAGTTTCAACAATTCACAAACCTCAAATAGTGCCAATCTAGTACGAAAGAAAGGGGTAACCACCCAAATGATGGGCTGAACTGAACTGTGGCTCAGCACAAGTTTGGCGCGATAAGAAGTGCCCTGGCCGTCAGTAGGGTATAACTTTCCATAACATCGCCGGGCGCAGACTCCTGAGTGCCAGAGGAACAAACGTGGAGATACTGGGTTTCGACAATGAAATCATAATAAGTGGTGTGATGATTGGGTGCAGATCTACCGTGATCCAGAGTATCCGGGAGGTGACCGTAAAGTATTCAACAGGCCGTGACTATAATCTGCAATCATTATCGTGTGCGCGTTCTGAGACATGAGGCAAAGGTACTGCTTTATTGGTACGCGCGCCAAGACTCGAGATATCTGCGTTGGAGATTCCAAATCAGCGGAAAAAAAAATAGTACCACCATGGAGTCCGGTGGGCCAGATCCAGGTCAATACGGTGAATTCATGCTTGTCGGTGGCAACCACGGGCACTTGAGTAATGTAAAACCTGTCAGTAAGTAAGTTGCGCGGTGATAAAACAGTACATGCATGACATACAAAGAGTATCATATTATGATAGACTCGAGAGTAAGTATGAAACGCTTAGTATTTGTTCTTCTATTTGGCCTTGTATCATGTCAGCAAACAATTGGATCATATCACGGTCTCCCGCATCCGCTCATCCGTCAATCTTAAATTTCGAAAATCTGAGTCAAAAGCTATCACCGAGCTCCCGTCTGAGACAGTTATTGCATTCCTGCCACGAGCTGTGTCTAAGCTGCAATACATGACTTGCCTGGATAGTGAAAATACAGGTAATTCAAGTACGTAGGATTCAGATACGTCCCGAAGAGTCTATCTTAGAGCGGCTTTTCACATTCACGGGTCACCTGTCAGAGCCACCTTTCTTCGCGGGCCCGCGCGGCAGCGTGCCGGTACAACTTGGAGCTAGGCATTGCCCAGCCCGCGTCATCATGGGCACATACATTTGCCACATTGCCGAATCGAGAACTTTCCAAAAAGTCAGAATCTGCTCTTTCAGGATAGCTCGGAGGAACGTGCCGGTGTCCGAGTCCCCGATAGTCCCATCCGAGCACCCATCTTCACTGCCCAGTACTCAGGAAACTTAAAGAAAAGCCTCAAACGAACTCAAATGAGTGCCAAATTAAACTTAGACTTGTGTCTGTCTGATATGATCATTTACACTAACGTTCACAAACAGGGTCGTACTTTCTCGGGGTCAGGATAGCTTGGAATTATCAGCCTAACCTAGCTATGCATTCAGAGAAGGCTTTGGCCAATGACCTATCTCTGCGCTAGCGTGGGCTCGTGACTTTGCCTAGTCATCCACTATCATCCTAGACTTTTAAAATAGCTGGACAAAACAGTCAGATACCCACTCAAACCCCCACGGCCCTACGTTTACCACCGGTCTCATGGCGACCATACAAGAGTCAGAGAAACATGGCATCATTAGCTCTCCATCTTCAATGACCCACGTGGTCGAGGACGACGATAAATTTCTTGCAAGTGGTCCCTTCGCTTTGCCTTCAGCCTTAATAATGTGTAACAGGTGACTTTCGAGGAAAATGACACACGAGATCCCATGAACTTCTCATACAAAACAAAGTGGACGATCACATTGGTGGCGTGTGCGTTTACTGGGATAGTTGGTAATTTAATCTACGCCATTGAGCGACCAGAGAATTGATCAAGACAATTATTTGCCTCTAGCTGCAGCATCGGCCTCCTTTTCTATGGGCTACCAGTCAATGATGCGGGAACTAAACTGCACACAGTTCCAGGCCACTGTCGGATTGAGCATGTGGTCAATCGGATTTGGCACGGTTCCTCTTATCACTTCGTCCTTCACGGAAGAGTTTGGTCGCCTGAATATATACATCGTGTCATCATTCGGATTTATGCTCACGGAGATGATGATTGCCCTGTAAGCTCGGTTTTCACGAACGTGACGCAGATTCACATATTGTTCCAGGTCACCGAACATACAGACCGTCATGCTTGGACGTCTGCTCGGGGGCGCATTCGGCTCAACAGGTGCAACCTTAGTAGGCGGCTCGGTCGCCGACATCTGGAAGCAACATGAGTTGGGCATTCGAGATTTTTGCTGGACTGATCGCTATAGCTATCTTCACAGGCGCGGACAACCCATGGCGTTCTTTACTCTTGTTGCTGTGACCGGAACAGGGCTTGGACCCGTAATCGCGGGTATAATAGAGGTCGACCCCCGACTCGGATGGAGATGGATTCAGTGGATTCATGTAATGTTAGTTTCGTGGAACGTATCACACATGATACACTGACTGGAGTTCCCTCAAGGTTTACAGGGGCTTATTTCATCTCTACTGTGTTACTCATGAAAGAAACGCGGGCCACCATAGTTTTGACTCGCCTGGCAAGAAAGAAGCGCAAAGAGACAGGTGATGATAGATACAAAGCAAAAGCAGAAATGGAAAAGCAAAGCTTGGTGACATTAATCAAGATTTCCTGCACACGACCAATATGTCAGCGAAGTTCCCTGATAATCTCAAATGCTCGCACCAGCTGATATTTGCGTTCTTCAGACCTCTTGCTGACGGAGCCTATCGTACAGAGTTTCAGTGTGGGATCTGTGACTGCTTTTCAGAGACAGTGTTAACATAAGTATCCTCGCATGCAGGTGTGGATTGGCTTCACATGGGGCGTTGTCTTTGCCCTTATAGAGTATGTTGCTCCAATGTTGTTGCTGTTGTTACCATCTAAGCTAGTTGTAGGTCTATTTCCGCTGAGTTCCAGGCGGTCTATGGATTTGACATCCAGAACACAGGGTTTATGTTCAGCACCCTCATGTGAGCTGAAAAAAATTAGAACTTGCGATGATTATATTTACTCTTGTCCGATTTAGACTTGGGAGCTTCGTTGGATACTTTGCCAACGTATATCAAGAGAAGTTATATCAGTAAGCATGTGCTATCTACATTCCACGTCTATGGAATATGATACGACCTGTTCGAATTAGAAAACATTATCCTCGGAAACGTCAGGAAGCGCGGCTTTACCTCCCTTGTGTTGCAGCAATCCTCTTGCCAATTGGGATGTTCATCTACGCTTGGACAGCAAGACCGGAAGTACATTGGATAGCTCCAGCAATCGGTCTCACTGTTTGTCCTACTCGCCTCATCTTTGTTACGGTTGCAAGACTGACATTCCTCGAGGTATTCATGTCCGGCGCATTTGTGATTTACATGGTGGTCTTCTTGTATCTCGCAGACTGGTGAAAATAATTTAACCTGTGCAATTGAGTAAAATTCATTATTCTCATAGCTATGGGACATACGCATCGTCAGCCATTGCAGGTCAGAGCCTATGTCGTAAGTCAATCTTTTGCGGCACTCAGATGTTTTTTAACCCACTGAATTTCCAGGCAATCTTTCCGCATCAGCCTTTCCTCTATTTACGACACAAATGTTTGCTCGCTTGACGCATCAATGGGGCCTGACGCTGTTTGGATGTATAGGTGCAGCGCTAGTGCCTATACCATGGGTAAGACAAAGCTTGCAACTACCCGTCAGGCTGTTATTAAATTGCGCAGGTACTCTTCTTTTATGGATCCAGGATTCGTTCTCGAAGCAAAGTGTCACAAAGAATTCTAGAGGATGAAGAGGACCAAGAATTGCAAGAAAGGATAGGGAAGTGACTAGACATTAACGCAGTACACGAGTATCGAAGAATAAGTATAACATAGGCCTTGCTGCTATGTTCGTTTTGCATTGCCACGACCTTGTACCAGCCGTCAAGCAATGATAACTGCAGTGATATCATTGAACCACGGCGATCCTTTTAGTGCATAGGAATACCATATCTGATATCGAATGACTGAAGCCTGATAGTGGCAGCGTGAACTAAATTGGGTGCACGAGAGGTCAGCGCGCGGGCGGGGTCACGGGTTGCGGTTCTCGAAGGGTGATTTATTTGCGCACTTGACGTGGGGTGTGAGAGCTCCTTCTATCTTCAATCTGGCCACTCACCAATCAACACCCCTTGCATTGCAAAGTATATTTTCCGATGGCAGAATCAAAGGTAGATCTTGCATCGCTCTCGCTCTTCCGCGCGACGCGCGCGCAGGTTGAAGAGTCACGGCACCGGTTGTTTCCGCATGGGGGTGGTACTTTGAATCTTGAAGAGTACCTTGCGCGAGATGCGATGATGGAATGTGCGGAACATTCAAAGGGTGGGAAGCACATCACTTGGTGAGCACCTCGTTTTGCTGGTAGAAGGGAGTTAATGAGAGAGAAAGGGTACTGGCGCCACGGAACGACCCCACGACGCTTGATTTTATGTGCGCTTGTGAGACGTGAGCGATTCGAGGACCCTCGAGGAACGAGCAGTGTTCTGACGCGCGTCTATGGGGCCAGATACAAGCGCACAGGTCTCGTCGTTTATCCCTCTGAGCCAGGCAAAGTGCAAGAGGCAACTTGCTACGGGGTCGCCAATGTCTTCACTCCACCGTCAAACCGTAGGCGCGGCTACGCAAGGCGTATGATGAGCCTCCTGCATTGGGTCAATGCCTCGCGTGACCATCTCCCTAAATTCCCCGAGGCGTGGGGTGTACCGCCAGAAGAGGTAGCGGACTCTGGTGATGGGCTATTCTCGGTGCTTTACAGTGCCATTGGGGAAGAATTTTACCGGTCGGCTGGCCCTGGGGGCAATGAAGGGGGTGGATGGGAGTTGCGAGCGCCGATCTCGACTACGTGGGAGGTGGGCACGGAGGAAGACGATGACGAGGGATGGACGTGGTTGGCGCATGAGGAGCTGAACGGGCTTTGAGAGAGTGATGCTGCGCGCATCAGAAAGGAGCTAGTGAATATACCGATGAGCGACAGCTCATACAAGGTAGAGCACCCGGCGGCATTCGTGACGTACCTACCAGCAAACAGCGTCTGCGGGTTCCACATCCCACGGTCGACATACGCCTCAGATTTTTCCATAGCAGGACGATTCTGGGGTGTACAGTCTACGAGTGACCCAGACACGTACGCAAGCTGGAGCGTTGACTTGAGACCTCCTCCACCAACGCTGATCGTCACGCGTCTCTGTGCCAGCGAAGAGACGTTCCCCGGGCTGATCGCGAAGATCAAGCAGGCGGCTAGACAAAGCAGAATTGGGAAAGTGGAGGTGTGGAATTTGAGAGTAGGTTTGAAGGAGATTGCGGAGAAGACGGGCGGGCGGTCGTTTGAGCGGAATGAACATTTGCCACAGATAGTGTGGTATGGACCTGGAGTGACGGGGAATGTAGAGTGGGCGTATAATGAGAAGTGGGTCCTCCGAGTCCTGCTATCTAAAAAAAAGGGGTTAACTGATGATTTCAACAGATTCTGCTGGTGCTGATGCAAGCTTGAATTGGAGTTGTGGGACAACTGGGAGCGTCGTGTTGGCATGGCTAGGAACAATTATATTCGTAGAGCTAGTCTCTCCAGCAGATGAATGAATCAGATAGTTGTTCTTTCTACCCCCAAATCAGCGCTACAATGTGTGACCGTGAAGCAGTTCTCCAGCGTCGTCTTGCAATGATCGGCGATCGCACGTTGAGATCTCAACGTACAATCTATGGCACGTCCGACGTTCATGTATGGTGTTAGTGCATCCGATTCGTGGATCTCGCTGGAGTAAATAGCTTTGGTCCAGAACTATTGAATTCAGATGCCACCGCCCTTCATCAGATCCCGTCCTTTCTCTCGCACTACAACTCCTTGTTTCGAAAGCACTTGTAAACAGTTGTAAAATGCACCATATGACACGGAGCTGGTAACACGACTTACGCAAATAAGTATATCATAAGGCACCCCATATGCGAAGTCGAGGATGCCCTTCGTCATGAATGAGTAGCTTCCTTGCTAGCTTGTTTCGGGACATGTACATGGAGGACGGCAACCTAATAACTGCAAGTTTGGGTTTCATTCGTTTGGCTAAATATACAGTGACGTACCCCTGATAGGTCTTGTTCTGCGTTTGATAAGCACATCGTTGCGTTTGCGAGGCTTCCGCTCGCATATGGCTGTGACAATGTTCCAGGTGAGAGGCTGTTGGTGTTTTGGACGGATGTGTCGTGTGTTCTCCGTGTCCGTCACGTGTCGAAAAGTGCGCTCAGTTCAAGCTTATTCCAACGAGACTACAAAACTGCGTCGTAAGTACTTCAGACATATTCTATGTGTTCAGAATTCCTCTATCCCAAGATCTCCGTTGCTTGAGCAGCAGTAAAATTTGTTCAGAAGCACAGAACTCAGCAACAAACTACTAGTAACCCACGCGTTGTGCCATCAACCATACTGTACCAATGCGAAAACAGAAATGTGACTCACTGTAGTTCTCTGTTGCGAGCGGCGATATGCATAATGCCGCTCACTCAAAGACATGTGTTGGAGGCCTAACACGCCGGTTAGTCATGTGGTTAAATTCAGGACGCAAACTACTCATACTCACACAGATATTATGGACAGCCACCGCAGTCTGCTGGCACCTTGCAATATTCGGGACACGCGTGGTGGCGATGGGCAGATATTGATGCTGTCAAAGTAGCAACGACGGCGAGGACAAAGGCGAAGCGCATTGTTTGTGAAGATGTGATATGGGATGAAATAAATCTGAAGGGGACAGTAGGAAGAAGCCTTGCTTTTATATTGATGTCGGAGGAACCTATTGGCCCGAATTCCCCTTTCAAATGGATGATATCTGCATGCCACCTGGGGTCTGGGTCGACATTCTCGGCCAATTTGACCCGCCTGAGTAAGGGAAAAATCACCCAGGTTCCCGTTAGTAATGCGGAATCCGGATGATAAGTTGACGCATGCGTGGTGTAGGGGGAAGAATGATTTGGGCCTCGTAGCAATTGGTGGAGTGGTAGAAGTCGGTAAAAAGTATTATGAGCGTTTTCGAACATTCAAGAGTAGATTGTGAACTAGCGGCAAAATCACTCCCGTTGGTGATGCGGATGATAAGTTGACGCCTGCGCCTCCAACAGCTTCAATTGTTTGACCAGTGTGCGTTTCAGATTGCTGGCAGAAAAAATTGACTTGGTACAAGGAGCCATCCGGTGAGCCAGCGAAAACAAGCGTTCGGTGATATTCCAAACCGCTGACATATGGGTCTTGGGAAGTGGAAGGTAGTCAACAAGGAGTGAGAAGAAAGGTTCGAGAGCCTTGTGTTCGGGTGAATGCCGGTCGAGGAGAACTGTCTAGTCTGTGCGAGCGGTGGACGGAAAATTCTGGGGGATGGTCAGCGTAGGTACAGCAGTCGATGATGTACCTTCACTGAGCTTCCGAAGGTTTTCCTGTGGTACGATCGCGCTACAAAGAGCTTGTACGAGACATGTTTCGGCGGTTTCGCCATCATGCGGAATCCTGGGTGAGCGGAGGGTTAGCTAATTGTCACAAACACGTGATTAATCACGGTCGCGTGCAGCATGTACATGTCACACTCACCTTCGACCTTGAATCCAAGTACCTGCATGGACCTTGATGAAGTCGTAGACACATCAGACGTTGAAGAACGCGAATTTGATGCACCAGACCCAGCTTGTTTATCTCCAAAGAAGACGCAAGGACTTGCCACCAACTTGCATGGAAGGTTTAATGACAGAGAAGAGGGTCAACCCCCTCCACGAAAGCGTGTCAAGGTAGATCTTAATTGATAATATTTGTGCGGTGCTCATTGCTTCTCAAGACTACTCATAGCGAATCCGAGACACACTTGATCGTTGACCTTATTAGTTCTTCGTCCCATACATCGCCTGTGAAGTCTTTTGTCCCGCATGTGAACATACCACACTCGCCAACGCGGGTCATGCGTAACCCTATGTCCAACTTATCACTTCAGGCTATCCATGCACACGACCCGTCATTTCACAACGAGACTCACCCGAGTTTCAATGACCTAGGTACACCTACATCGCTTAGCCCAACGCATTTGGGAGATCAGCCCCGTCATCCCACAGATTCACCCCATCTGCAGCCACAGACTGATCCCCAGTCGCCACTTCCCGATTCCTCCCAGCCTCAGCTAGATGACGCCCTTTTTCCGTCATCACCCACCTCCACGACTTCCCCCCATCCCACGTCGGATCTTGTCGTACCTGAGGCTCTTGACTTTTCTAAGACGCCAGCACCTCTTGAAGTCGAAGGACTAGTCTCCAGTCCATCCCCTTCCAGGTCACGACCAGCAGACTCGTGGTCCTTGTTTTCTTCTCCCCCGGGGCCATCGACACAGTCGTCCCAGGGACTTGTTCCCCAAAGTACTCGAAAGCCTTCTCAACGAGATACGCTATCGCGCACTCCACATCCCTCCGGTCGTCGATCTCTATCCCCTGATGAGCTGCTTCTTATCTCTCCAGTGCCCCGCTCAAAGCACCTGCTGACACCAATAACCCCATTATCTCAACACTCCCCATCACCAGCTCGACCGTCGCAGCATCAATTACCACTCCCACTTCTACCGCCACCTGTCCCTCTATCGCCACCTCTCGTGATCCCTGAAGACTCAGAACCAATAAATCGTTACTCCCTTCGCCGCAGAGAGGCACGTCAGCTTCAGCCGTACGCGTATGACAAGGCGATGTACAAGGCACAGATGAAGGCAAACCCTGATGCGATCGTGAAGTTTGTGAGTCCCCAGCATCGCGAGATGCATGCGCAAGATGGGTCACAATGGGAGGATGGACAAACGCAAGGCGAAACCCAAGCAGAGTATATCTTTCCTGTTGACAATCCGGAGGAGGATGGAGATTATGTGGACGCGGAAGACAGAAGGCGGAGAAGGCGGGTCGCGATTGCCGAAGCAGATCATCGGAACCGCGAACAGGAGGAAGGGTGGCTCCCTGAGGCGCTAAAAGATCTGTCTGAAAGCGATGAGATTGAAGGAGCCGACGAAGTTCGCAAATTGGCGAGGGAGGCTAGGAGGGCTAGGAAGAAGACTGAGGCTGAAGCAAAGAAGAGGGAGAAGGAAGAAGCTCGCTTGAAGGCACAGGCGGAGGCAGCTGCGAAAGCGGTTGCCACAAAGAAACGTTTGAAGAACTTCCCTTTGGCAGCAGCGTCGTCGAAGCAGCCTGCTGCTGGACCATCTTCAGCATTCCCAAGACGGTCTCCATCTCACTTAGACGAGGTGAGAATCTTCTGGAAACACCTGTGGTATGCTGATGTGCTGGATATGTCCCATTTTAGTGGTCTCCGCCAGTCCTGTCCAGACTTGTCAAGGGAAAGCAGCGTGATGTACCGTCTTCTTCCCGCGAGGCTGATCCCTCTCAGCTGCGTTCGCCGGCAAGGACTCCCCCTGTGATCGACGAATACGAGTATCACCAGGATGATGACTACGACTACTACAACTTTTTCGACCACAACGACGACAACTTGATAGGTACGGATAATGGCAACATTGGTACTGATAACGATGCAATTGAAGTACCGTCGGCATCATCGACACCACCACCCTCCTCATCCACATTACCAGACGTGGACGATCACCTGGACTTGTCCGATGATCCGGCCAGTGAACCCCACGAAGCGTCCGGAACCCCTGCTCCCGAATTATCCTCCAAAGATCGCAAACGTTTCCGCCTCCTACAGCGTATGATGCCCGCCGTCATGATCAAGAAGCAGTTCCAGCAGCATGGTTCTCAAGTGAAAATCCCCACCGGCACGAAACGAGTGCGTTCTCCAACTCCATCTGATAGCGGCGACGAGCCCTTGAGACCTGGATATGCGCGCGTCCGAAGGGGCGCTGGTGGGCGTGATGCTGTTATTCAGGGAGATCCTGAGAGCTCGGATGTTGAGATTCTTTGGGATGAGGGTATGGAGGTTGATGCTGAGGTACCAGAGATCGTATCACACGTTCGTCGGCGGGTGTCTCCCCAAGTCAGATCGAGATCGCCGGCCATCAGCCTCACTTCCAGTTCCGAGAGTGGATCGGACAGTGATGACGAGGACAGCGATGGTATGATCGACGATGTACGGATCGATGCGTGGAGCCGGAGTCGCCGACCTATGCGGGAGAAGAGCTTGATTGATTGGATGCTTACGCGGACCAGGACTGTGGGCGGTGGGAGAACGAAGTCCAAGTCAAGTCGAAGGCCCCGAGGTTCTGGTGTGAAACCACGAGATGCGGGTGAAAGCAGGGGTGGACGCTCGAGGCCCAAGCTCAATATTGTAACAGGTGGTGCGCGGATGGGTAATCACCAGACCCTTCTTTCGTTTCCCACTGCTTTCTCCGACCATGACCGCCGTCCTCATCATTCGCACCATAACAAGGTCCACAAGAGGGCAGAACCAACAGTACCGACGGAGCACGAGGCCAAGGTACCACGGAAGGAAAAGAGGAAGAAGAAACGCAAGAAAGCCCAGGGAGAGCTCTACAGCTTCCACCAATCTGGCACGCATATCGCGCGGAGGGGTTTGAGAATCGATCTGGGTGATGAAGGATTCCATCAGGCGCTGGACCCGAGTTGGAAGAAGGAGATGGATAGGTGGCAAAAGAAGCCTGAATCAACGCGGCAGCCTGCATATGGGGTTTCATCTCGAGTTCATCGAGAAGATGCCCATTCTAAGCGCCGGCGAGTCCCATTTTCACGTGTTGATTCTCAACCTCATCCTGGTCTCGAGTCCAGTCAGCACGAACGTCAGATCCAACCACATGTCCGACCCCGTCCCCCATCCTCCCGCGTTGATTCAGGGCGCAGTCACGTTGACTTTGATATGCCGCCAGATCCGCTACGCGATCGATCACCACCTGTACGGAGGAAGGGCTATAACGACGTCCACGATTTCATGCATGCTATAGATCAACGAACATTATTGACTACGGTCGACTTGGGTATCGACATTTTGCCCTCAGGGATCGTATTCTCGGCTGGAACATATATTGGGCGGGGGTCTCTTCACCAGCTGATATGCCTTGTCACGGGACACGTTCAGCCTGTCGCCCCCTCGCGATGCACTGCTCGAGGGTTCGACCTTGGACCTGATACATCAGTGCATATTCTTACGACTGTATTCGCACCCCTGTGCGATCAGCTCGCGGATGATGTGCTCAAAGGACATGAGTGGATTACTGCGTCTGCAAAGGACTGGGAACTTGCGATGCGAGCGGTATGTCACTTGGTGTCGTGGCAGTGTCTCAACATCGACGACCAAGAATTCAGCTCCCTGGAGCTCACCGTACACGAGAGTATGGGTTCGTTGGTGGCGCGGGTGTTGGAGGCCGATCTTCATCAATTCTCACTGCTTGTTTGCTGGTTCGCAGTGGAGCTGGCTGCGCGTATCATGCATGCCGCAAGGATTCGGCGCGGATCGTCAGAACCCCGAGAGTTGTTCAGATTCGCGCTCTTGCTCATGCGGCCTCTGGCAGATATAGACTTCCGGGAGACTCTAGTATCCTTCAAGGAATTCGAGGGCCCTCTCGAGATCACCTCAACTCCCGTTCAAGCCGTAGAGTCCTGGATATGCCTCTTTCACCTCCTGACTAACTGCACGTCTGAGACTCCCGGCAACCTATCATCGGAGCCGTTTTGGCTTTTGTTCAAACAGCTGATCCAAGACGAAGCATCATCGTTCACCACTGCAGTTGAAGCGAGCGAGTACGTTTGGCGGAATATGTTCTCTTTCTGTGCGCTCTCTCAGTTCTCTGTGCATGGGATGTCGACATCCCTCAGTAGAATCGCACCTTCATGGGAGACGATCCTGGCTACACTGAAGCTCATCTCCCTCGTTGCTGATCCACAAAAGGATGCGCTCACACAAACGGCGTCCCTGAACAAACGAGACGAATACGTCTCCGTCATAGCTTCTCGATGTTTCCTGCTATGGAAGCGTTGGCATTGGAGTCTGGACGATGCGATGACCATGTTCAACCACCTCGTGGAAATCTTCCGGAGCCGCAAGTTTGCAAGCCTCCGGCACGAGCAGCCCAAATTCATGCAGTTCATGGTGCAAAGGGACATATCCTTGCTTTCGGTACAAGACAGGGGCGACAACGTGTTCGAGGTTCTCCTCAAGATGATCGTCCAAGTTGCAGAGGCGGAGGATACAAGCGACACAGAGAAAAAGCAGCGGGACATACAGGTGAAGAAGATGTTGAACATGGTCGTCCCGGTTGGCTCGGTGGCATCGACAAGGGCCGCCCAGCCCACTGGACATGAAAGCTCTATGCTTTTCAACCGACTTAATGCTATGGCGGTCGCTATTCATCTTGATCCATCCATCTCCAACGTTCGTCACCGTGTTGGGCAAGCTCGACGATGCGTCAATTTCAAAGAAGCGCATGATTTTACCAGGGCTGTATGCATTCGGGGCATTGAACATATTTGTGCTGTTATGCGTCATCACCGTGTACAGCTCGGAGAGATTCTCAGCTGGCTCGCCGAGGTTACTGGGATCCTGCTGGATGAATATCAGCAGGCACGCACGCTAACGAGTATAGACAACAAGAATATCGTGAAGAACAAGACAGTGGAGATGATTAAGAGTCTCCTCACGTCTGTTGTTCGCATGATTGAGACATCCTCGCTGGATACGAAGGATGAGCGACACGAGTATCCAGATCCTGCGTTTTTGGAGGGACGTGAGTGGTTGGCTGATGCCGACGAGATATTCGTTGACGTTCTCTGTCTCGTTAGCATGGGTGAAGGACGTTTTCAGTCCCAAAAATCCTATCGCCATCGAGAATGACTCGAGTGCTGCATGCCAAGAAGTGGTGTCAGCTTTTCTGGATGCTAGAATAAGGGCCTTGCCCCGACCCTCCGCGCCACCTGCATTACCGAGCGTCGATACCCAGGAAAGCCAGGACGAGTACGACAAATTCTTCCTCGACTTGAACGACCCTGAAATCCTAGCTGCTCTTGGTGACGAGCCTGCACAGACTTCTGGAATGGAGTTGAAGCAGAAGGAAGAAGCAGTGTGCAAGGTCGGTCTCATTATTCCTCCTATATTTTCCTGACAGACTGGTTCCAGGTCTGTGGACCGCTGGCTTCAGCGTTGTTCCGGGTTGTTTGTAGATATATAGTCGACTCGCCTGCGCCAAGCACAGTCGATAGTCGCCGTGAGACCGCCGATAGATGGATTGATTGTTGGGTAGGTGTCGGGAATGTGCTAGTTCAGAATGGATCGGTTCGTTTTCGATGTCTGCTTTGACTGCTGCCCCATTCAGCTCTCCCTTTCTAGAGTTGGAAAAACCACATGCACCTTGGGCCTGAATCATGGGAGCGGATACCTGATCCCTCATGGCGTCGCCGGGTTGGTCTGCGCTTCTGTTTCGCACTCCTCAGACTTGACTCGAAGGCTTATAGTGTAAGTCGCATTTTACGCTCTCGTAGAAAATACTCATCACATGAAGGCATACGAGGACTACTTTATCGAAGTCCTCCTTGCATGTACTGTTTCCTCTAAGACGACGATCGAACATGAATACGCATCCATCGTATTCACTCTGGACGGTCTTCGACATCCACTTCTACGCGGTGTATTGGCTAAGCCAACTACCGGACCATCCACGTTCAAGATATCGCTAGAAGAATATGCGACAGTCCGGCAGACCCTGATTGAATGTGAGCATTCCTTCATCAGAGCGAAACACCCCTCATCGTCCAGCAGCGGTTTTTGCCAATCTCGCTGAGCGTTTTCAAGATAACATAGATCCTGTCAACCACAAGTACCTTGGCTTCTTGGTTTCCATGCTCTCAGCTATGAGAGACAACTATGAAGTTCGTGCAATTACCCTGATTTCTGATAAAACTCACGACTTACACACCAGAGCCTATCATCTGGGGAAGAACGAGCAGCATATGCCGAGTTTTGTCGAAAGGTTTTTCGGGTGCTATTGAGCAATAAGCCGTTGGCATCTCAGCCACGGTTATCAGAGCTCATTCAATGGGGAAAAACAGCAATGGCGAGAGAAGGTGATGACAATGGTGATCAGCCTATGGAGAGCTGATTCATATGTCTTGAGTCGATAATCAATATCGCTCACGAACACTGAATGTGGCTTCTCAGACCCATGCAGTGGAATATATATGCAGTATGAATGGCTGAGTAGCTGAACAGGTTCCCACAGGCTACCAATTGGCCAATGCAGACCTCGTAAGTGGTATGCTCTCCACTTCTCGCTCGATTTCCACTTCCACCCTCGGACCTCCTGTGTAGAAAAATGATAAGTTACTGGAAGTGGAGTTCAAAAATAACGCACTTCTCCCTGACTTGTCCGATTTTTTTCGTGGAGGTGTCTTCGCTGTAGGCTTGGCTTTCCGCTTTCCGAGTATCGTTTTTGACGGTGGTTGATCTTCTGGTGAGCTGTCGTTGTCTGATTGGTCATCTCCACTCTCCTCTGTGCCCAGTCCTTCGTCTACCACGTCCTCCAGATCGCTCAGATCATCGTCTAGATCGCCATCTTCGTCTCCACTGAAATCGCTAACAAACTCGCCTCCTTCGGCGTCCCACTCCTCCTCCATCTCCCCCTCCAATTCTTCCTCTCCATCTGTTTCGTCATCTTCCATATCCAACTCAGCACCAGTCTCCAGCACCTTCTCCTTTTCACTCTTTTCACGGTCGAGAATTGCCTGCCAGACACTTTCATTGACATTGAGTGGCGCATCGCCATATGCTTTTGATTTGAGCCGCTCGATCAGCTCCTTTTCGATAGATTTTTCAAGGTGTGCGGCAGAGAGAGCTTTGCGTTCCCGTGTAGCTTCGCGTCTATCTAACTTCTTTTTCACCCCCACGAGCTTCGGCCTGAAATAAATACGAATGTAAATGAGTAGTAAAAGGTTAAAGGATGGCAACGCACTCCTGCCGTAGTTTTATTCGACGCATTTTGATGAGATACTGCGTGATCTTTGTGACACGTTGTTTGCATTTGTGAATGGTGAAGTTTGGCCAATACATGAGTTCTTTGTCGATCTGGATGACGGGCGCATTGCATGTTGATCGAAAGGAACTCGAGCCTAGGGGTCAACTCACCTGTTCCAGTGCCTTGGAATAGTCTTTTGATAATTCAACCTTCTCCCACATCTTTGCAGGTGTATGTGCCCGCTCAATCGTCTTCATATACAGATACAGCACACCTGGGTGGACATTAATCATGACGTATGACATGAGATCAAGTAGACTTGCCCTCTTTCTCCCTTACCGTCGCATACCGCGAGTTCGCAAGTGGACATGACTGCCTTGTACACAGACCCGTAACATTGTACTCATTCCGGCAGAAATTCTGAGTAACAGTCCTGTATGTGGAATGGGTAAGGTTGTACGGAGTTCATCATAGCGGCGAACGTACTTGACTTTGTACGAGCAGAATTCATGGCCGATTACAGACCATATCACATCGTCGCTCTGCATTTTTGGATAGGTTCAGTGTCCGAAACACGGTCAGATGTGAAGGACATTTACGAGTCGAAAATTATCAGTAATCACGTGATGTCTGTCTTGACGCGCGCCGTCACACTTATGCTTTGTACGCTATGTAAGCTATTGAATCATTTCCCGCTCTTTTTGTGGTGCAAAATTTTCGTGTAGCTCTGTATGTGGAGTAGACGGTCTCAAATGACTACTATGTATTAAACCACACTTGGCAGATTTTGCCTGCTATGACATCTGGCTTTCAGTGGCACCGTCCTTCGTGTCATCCCCGGCGCTGTACGATTCCACATTCATGTCATTCAATCCAAGGTCTTCATTCTGCTGCCACGTTCGCTCGTATGTGACGATCTCCATGTTCGGATCTGGATCAGGTGCATATAGATTCTGCACGTGTGAGTTCGCCAGGGGGTCATCAAGGATCAAGGTGAACGGTATCTCAGCGTTCTTGACCTAATTTCATCGATTAACACGAGAGTCGTATGACGGGATGAGAAAACACACCTGCTTCAGTTTTCTCAAGAACTCCTGGAACTCGGCTCTGTCGTCGACGTCGACGACCCCAGAATCTCCCGTGTTAAATACTTTCTCGGTGAGTTCCTCGTATACCTGATCTAAAATGCCTTCTAAAGTCGTAAAACGTCCGCCTAGCGTGCCGGGGTGGAGAACGAGGTCTATCTCCGGTATGCTGAGACCGCTCGTGTCGCTCTACAGGACACTTTGAGTCAAAAAAAAAGCTCAGAGAGAGGAAAGGATGTGCTTACTTTAAGTATGTCGCGGCTCAGGTCGTCTCTATCTTCAACCTTTAATGTGATCCTCTTGCCATGCTCAGAAATTGCAGCCCCTGACTTGATCTCGTTATCTCGATAGCCGCAGTCTTCGCAGTTAGTTGACATTATGAGAGTGTCCTGGAGGTGTTGTGAGCAATGCAGATTCAGTGTGTCTTCGATACGAACCTTAAAGTAAGGGATGGAAACCTTCTTCATACGTGTGATGAGAGGTCGTCCGCAACGCGAGCAGATTCCGGGGAACTCAAACACTTCCTCGTTCGGACCCCCTAATTGTTCTGTCTCGTCTACCGCATTTTCTTCCGCGTCTTCCACAGGAGGTGCCAATCCAAGCTGCCGGCTCTGCTCAAGAGATCTTTCGTATGTACGCATGTTCCACTTCAAATCGGACATGCTGCCCACGAACTCGAGGAACGAATTCCCAGATGGATCGTCTAGGGTAATGGTGATCGCACGTATTACTGGATCCTCTTTCGAAAGTGCTCTCTTCTCGGGCTTGTCCTTTCCTTCGTCTTCATCTTCGTCATCAGCAATGATCTCCTTGAGACCATCAATGATTTCCTGGATCTTAGCGTAGGCTTTCTCATCCTGAATGCGTCTAAGCGGTTGCTGTACGCCCAGATCCGCAACGATATTTCGGAGAAGACCCTCGACAGTTGTAAGCTGCCCACGGGAGGGCGGAAGAACCAACTGAAATTCGGGGATGTTGATGCTACACGCTTCGGAGCGAATAAGTTGACGGTCAAGGTCACCGCGATTGAGCACTTTTACTGTGTACATAGTGCCTTCGGCTGTCTCAAAGATAATTAATATTAGGAGGGATGGGTAACGAGATAAACAAGCGCGCACGTCTGATCTTCCCCGCCGACTGAATCTCATTGTTTGAGTGGCCGCAATGTTCGCAGCGGAAACTCATCACGATCACTTCGCGGAAGAACGGGATTGATGTGAGCATCATTCGTGTTACTCCCTGACGGACGTGAGCATTATGCCAGCCATCGGAATGTTAGTGAACATACCTGCTCCCCACACTGCATGCAAAGAGACTCGATCTCCTCGAGTGGTCTAGCGTCAGTATCTTCTTCATCTCCGGCATGGGCTTTATTGACAACGTCTGCGATCAGAGGGAAGAGTTCGGGTTTTTCTTCAACTTGAGCCATGTACTAAAAGGATGGATGGTGGAAATCGCAGCCCAGTAATGCAGAATTTCCTCTTAGGCGAGATAAGATAAGATCTGTCAAGTATTTCATTACATAAGATTCAACCCGGACTGTGGTCGTAAGTAGTAGTACTATACTTCGTCTAGAGACACTCATTGGAACCAGTCCTTCGAATACGCATTAAGTACTACTCACCTCTGCTAGAATCCATCCCTCCTCCGCATTGCTCCTCTCGCCGTACCATATCTCTTCGTTGGACACCCTTTGTCGCAAAGCACTGCAAACAGCATGCCGAACACGATCGCAGAAATCATTAGTGAGGATCGTACTTGATCGCAAGCAGAGTCGCAATGGAAGTCGAGGCTGAAATGGAGGGTGCTACGCAACCATCCCACACCCGGAGCACTTGCCTCGATCGACAATGCATAACGAAGGGCAGGAGATGTAAGGGTTTCAAATCTTTCCAGGACTTCTTGGATCCTGGCGCAAGCAGTCCTCTCGTTGTGTGCGGTACAGTCAGTATCGATTTAGCACGAGCTCCGGTATGTTGCAAGGGTGGTTATTTGGCCCCGCCGTCCCGAGGGATGGCCAGTCTGCGGTACTTCAGCGCCCAGCAATAACATGTGCGAAGCTTTAGAGCTAGAATATCACACCCTACTTCCTACTAATGCCTGCAAGTGACAACTTGTTGTACATATTGTGAGCTGCGCCCATAGCATGATCAATGTCCTGATCGTAGATACCAGTGTCCGCAGATGTCAGACCCTTCAGTCACATTGGATGTAGAAGTGGTGCCCCGGATGTGCCAAAAGGCCGTAGAATATGTCCCAGCCAGCACCGGCCTGGCCAGGTAGATATGTGGCTGGCCGGTTCGTAGAAGTGGGCACGGCCAGTGTACCTTGAACTCTGCTTAGGTACCGAAGGAATGTGTAGAGCGAGAACTGGCCGGCCTTGTAGGACAAGTACTGGCCAGCATTCCTACACGTGACTGTACAGGAGTACCGGCCGAGCGCACAGGGCATTTACTGCCCAGCTCAGCCAGGAAGAAGCCTCAGGCCAGCACTCTTATACAATCGTGTATAGGAGTGCCGGCCAAGTGCACAGGGCAGGTACTGGCCAGCTGCCAACAAACAGCCTCCGGCCAGCACTCTTATACAATGGTGTATGGGAGTGCCGGCCGACTGCTGCCAGGAAACAGCCTCCGGCCAGCACTCCTATACAATAGTGTACAAAAGTGCCGGCCGAGTGTACAGGGCAGGTACTGGCCAGCTGCCAGGAAACACAGCCAGCACTCTTATACAATGGTGTATGGGAGTGCCGGCCGAATGCTGCCAGGAAACAGCCTCCGGCCAGCACTCTTATACAATCGTGTATGAGAGTGCCGGCCGAGTGCACAGGGCAGGTACTGGCCAGCTGCCAACAAACAGCTTCCGGCCAGCACTCTTATACAAGCGTGTATGGGAGTGCCGGCCGAATGCTACCAAGAACCAGCCTCCGGCCAGCACTCTTATACAATCGTGTATGAGAGTGCCGGCCGAGTGCACAGTGCAGGTACTGGCCAGCTCAGCCAGGCCGAGCCCATAGGGCAGGTACTAGCATGTACAAAGGTACTGGCCGGCCATGTAGGGTAAGTACTGGCCAGCCCCACTTATAAAATCAGGTATAAAGTCTTGGCTGGCCTTGTAAACTATATACCGGCCACCCCATCATGTATATTGCTTTGCCTAGTAATATCAAGTAGATCTATCAGTTAAAACAGCAAGAATTCAATGTGCTATGCTAGGTCACTTTCGCATGGCCTTTTTGGAGGGTTTCCTGGATCTGCTGGATCGACGAATATTGTCAGTGGTAGCCTTTTTGGATGGTCTTCCAGATCCCCCAGATTTCCCCCTTTTCTTCCCTTTCTGCACGACGACCTCCTCCTCCTCCTCCTCCTCCTCCTCAGCCTTCTCCTCCTCGCCACGCTGTTCCTTATCTTCCATATCATCCTTACCACCACTGTCCTTTTCGATCTCCACCAGTTTCAACAGCTTCTGGTTGTACTCCTCCAGCTCTCGCTTTCTCTCCTCCAGCTTTCTCATGTCCTCCTGCAGCATCGCCATTTTCTTCTTCTCTTCCTCCACCTCCCACGACTCCTTGTCAAGCTTCCTTGTCAACTCATCTGCCTCCATTTCCGTCCCCTCATCCTCTTTCTCTTCCCTGGTTGAGATGGTCTGAATGGCAGTATCAGCTCCGTGTTCTTCACCAGCAGCAGCCTCAGCAATGGCTGCACGTTGTCCTTCCTTCGCCTTGAGCATCCGCGTAACCCCACCTCTGGCTGTATTGATTGCCTCTATGACGAGGTCGTGGGTCTTGATACTCAAAATAGAGGTGCCAAGGTAAGAGGGGGTGTTCGGGGTAGCTTCGTCCTCCTCATATTCGATAACTCGCTTGCATTCTCTTAGCAGCATCCCAAGACCTAGGCTAACCCCCATGGCTGATACCAAGCCAGAGATCTTGGCAGAGACGACTATCTCCAAGAACTTGTTCAACTCACGCTCGTCTGAGTGCACACTATTCGGAAGGTGTGATCTGTCCCAACTCCATGTCGCCCAAGCGGGCCATTCCATTGCCTCAGAGCTTTGTTCCTGCGTCAAGTGAGTATCAAGTTTCACCAATCCAGGTATTAATCGAAAACGTACCTTTTTCAAGTCACCAAGACGTGAAATCAAAAGCAGATATTCGTCCTGGCTGCTGAGAGACCGTAAGAATGACATCCGATCTTTCTTTGGCACAGTGGCTGGTGTGCGCACGACTTCTTGACCAACTGATGGTCGCTTAACCAGCCCTTTCGATGGAGTGAGATTATCATCAGAGCTATCCTCAGAGCTGTCCTGGGTTTGCGGTCTTGAATTCTTGGTGGGCCTTGTGCTGGCCTTGGGCTTGGAGGACGCCTTAGCCTCGGCCAGCTGTCTTGTACGTTTCGTGGATGTAGGCGCAGCTGAAGCCTCCTCTTCATCATCAGTGTCGACTGGTACATACTTCTTTTTAGATTGTTTCTCGCCTACATAAACAGCATTGACGAGCAGGGACTTGTTCATGTGGGAACTCACGGCCCCGACAAAAATAACCAGTTTCTGTTTCGAAGCCTTCCTGGCTTCCCAATGGCCCCAAAGATGGTTTATTTCCTGCGCCTTCAAATGAGACGGGTCTTGCACGACGAAACCCTCAGGGATGGAGTCTGGATCCAGGTACACCAAAAGGTTGCCGGCAATCAAGAGCCAAGGTACTGGCTTTTTGCTACCAGTGAAGACTTCTGAAAAACGGAAATTGAGTCAAGTTAAAATCAACAGATGAAGTGATCAGCAACTCACTGTAAGATGCATGAAAAATTTGCCGAACCAATTCTTGTTGCCCCTTGAGGCCCACTCCTTTACAGGAAGGGAGCTTTGCAAACCCGTGCTCGTCCAAGATGACTTCAGGTATCGCATCTTTTCCATCTTTACTGTCTTCATCGGACGAGTCATCATCATCATTGGTGGGGTCTGATACGCGGTCATTGAGCAGTCTGAACCAATCCCCAAAAATACAGAACTTACAGAATTCTTCCTTCAACCACTCGGCAAATTTTTCAAAACCTTCGGACGTCCACTCTTTGCTTCCTCGAGAACTCAGGCTAAACGGTTTCTTGTGATTGACAGGCTGAGACTCATGACTGAATAACAATAAAATTGTTATTTTACCCTGAGGAGAGTGGATAAATACTCACATCTTGACACTTAAAGTCTGATCGGCATTTTTCTTGTGACTGACTAACATCACGACTCGGCAACCCATAGAACGCCTTATCTGTTCTGTAAAATCGTCGAGAACTTTTTTGAGGCTTTTCTTTCGATACCTATCAATGTTGTTATAGTAGAAATTGAAAAAAAAAGGCAATTTACATCGCCTGTGCTTCTGCTGGGGCACCTTCCCTATTCCACTTGTCCCTCGCCTCCTCAACTTCCTTCTGATGTGCAGAGGTCATGTTGTTGAACCACTCCCTCGCATGTCCAGTCCTATACTTAATAGAATGTTGCACGCCTTTCTTCTGTTGCTGCTCCTTATCGTAGTCGTCCATCTCCTGCTTGAAGAGTTTCTGCGCGACGTCCCAAGCATTAAGCTCCTTCTTGTAGAACCCTGCGTCCTTAGGACGAGCCGCCAATTCTCTGTCCTCAGGGGACACGCCAGATGGTTCTTCCTCCGGCTCATCACCCAAGACCTCTTGCTCAGCACGTCGATCATCAGTGTCCGTTAAGAACTGGAGGTAGTACCTCCTGATAGCCTATATAACAATTATATCAGTATCATTATATACTCAACAAAACAGTACCTTTTTCAATCCCTTTGGTAAATCCTCGGAATCCTGTCTTGTACGATGAATTGCAACAATTTCATTGCGGATCTGTCTTAGGAGATTCTGACGGGAATTCTTCCCATTTACAAACTGATCTTTGTGGAGAGTCAGTACTCCCTCCCAAGAAGCATACCATTCAGCCATTGATGACAAGAAAACGTAAGTCAGGAGCTTTTGGTAAGGGTGAGTATGCGTCGTGTAACCTTAGACCAGGCTGAAGAGTTGAAATTTTGAAGGAGACGCGATCACGTGCATGCAAACCAAGATGCGTCATTACGAAATCACACGTGTGACAAAGTGATACCTCAATCAATTCAAATTATGTACAGTGTCAAGTAAATACATAATTTACTTGCGCGCCTTCTTTGCAGTCCCAGGAGACGCTGTCTCATTCTTGCGCTTGCCTTGGGTAGAGTCAGGTAAAGACTGAGATACAAAATGAGTAGAAGGCGACTTGAACCAAGCGCAGTTCTTGGTCCTGGCATTGTTGATGATGGACCCAGGAGGCTTGGTGACAGAAAACTTGTAGCACGGCAACTTTTGCGTGCTACCACAGTTGGTGTACTTGCATGTGTAGATGTACTGGCAAACAGAGCCTTGGGCTGAGGCGTGCGCGTCGCGATTCTCATCAGAAACTGTCACAGCAACCCTCTCACCCCAGCTCTTGGTAGAGCCACATTGGGGGCATTGCGCAGGAATAGGAACGCCCCAAGGCGAAGTCTGAGTGTGAGCGCGCGCGAATGTAGTGAGTTCCAGCTTGCAGTAACCATCAATGTTGACGGGAGTCATCAGGATGACGCTGGTGTGTTGACCAAGACCGCCTGACATACTAAGGAGGGTCGGAAATACAGTGCGGATGCTGAGTTGCTCAATCGCAACAAGTTCCGCCATGGCGACCAAGAAATTAGTGGCGACAAGGGGTTGAAAGCGAGCTGCGGAAAAGAGAATTGCAGATGCGAAGTTGAATTGAAGAACAGACTCCTTGAGCTGAGTGTAGGGCGTCTTGTATGCCACCACAGAACCGCAGACCAGGAAGACGATGTGTGCGGACTTGAGGATCCTGGCGTAGGGCTTCAACACTGTGGAGAGAACCTAGAATAGATTAATTAATAATATTGAAGCGTCAAAATTTTAAAACTTACATGCTGAACTTCCATCGCAACATACTCTCCCTCACCTCGACCCTCCTTCCCTGCATAGAGCCAACCGCTGTCTTCTTCCGAATGGTTGGAGAGAAACGCAAAGACCCGACCAGTTGAGCCAAGGTGACGGACGAGCTTAGCAACCGTTTCGACCTGGTCGCGGGTGTACTTGTCGATCTTCGTATAGGTGGCGACGTCGAACGAGATCTCAACGTACAGAAACCCACCGTTGGGGTAGTACTTGTCGAGGTAATGCGAGAGGAGTGGAACGGGTGTGGAGATTGTG
This sequence comes from Suillus paluster, assembly GCF_016628075.1. NCBI lineage: Eukaryota > Fungi > Basidiomycota > Agaricomycetes > Boletales > Suillaceae > Suillus > Suillus paluster. The sequence goes on from NW_024537572.1 coordinate 804,215, forward strand.
TACTTGGCGCCAAGGGCAAAATGGACGATGGCGAGGGGTGTGGCTGCCAAGATGGAGTTGGACGCCAGCTCATACTTGCCGTTGAACTGTAGGAAGCCTGGGAGTACAGGCGTTCCTCCTTCCTCTGGCAAAACGTTACGGTAGAAGCCCTGAACAAAGTTAAGTAGTCAATCAATAGAACATTTGAATAAGACAAAGAAGACTCACAAAATATGGCGCGGGCTCCTTAACCGTCCGCAATGAGTGACAAGAAAGACATAAAAATATAACGTCCGGATGTCGGACGGCATCGACGTGCGCCTCGGGCACCTCAATGCATTTGCTGCACATGACGCGGGGGCAGGCGTTGCATTCAAAGAGTACAACATCACCTTCCGCGCCATCGAGACAGATCAAACACCACTGACCTCCAGTCAGTCAACTGAACACTAGAAAGAAGCAAAAACAACTTACTATACTGTGTTCTTCCGGAATCCTAGCGTCCTCTGGCTCTAAGGATGGCGCGGACGATGTTGATCCTGCGGGCGTTGGAGGAGAGCCGGCAGGTGCCAAAAGTTTCCGGGCAGAACCGCCGCAAGACTTCTTGGCCATGTTGCTCTTTTTAGGCGGCATTGGATAAGGAAAGAAATGGTAGAGCAAAAAGGACTTTACGAATTTTCAAACCAACCAGTCATGTGATCGTGTTGTGGTTGCGCCGGCATTTGCCGCAACAAATAACATCAAATATGTTGAACATATAGTCCAGCGCAACACTTTCACACGGTTCAATTTCAAACCACATCTCTTCTGTCCGCTCACCCTGTTAGCCACTTACACAGACTGCAGCTGTGTAAGTGGCTAACAACCCACTGAGCACTCATTCCCTACTGCATGGTATGCGTCTTTCAAATCTAATTCTATTTCTAATTTGGTTGCATAGGTTGATTTGTGGATACCTAAGGTACGTCTCTTTTCAACCGTCTCTTCACTGAACGCCTTCTTTCTAGACAATTTAGGACACTATTGGGGTGCCTCCAGATCTAAGGTCTGTCTTTTTTGAACCGTCTCTCCACTAAACACCTTTCTAGTTATTTTGGTATACTATTGAGGCGCCTATAGATCTAAGGTATGTCTTTCTTTCAGCCATCTCTTTACTGAACGCCTTCTTCATCATTGAGCATTGAGGACTGGGGGCTTGGCTTTGGGAGGAGATGTATGTGTGCGTTGGCGCACTTCTCCTCCCTTGCTTCACCATTGAGTACTGGGGGCTTGGCTTGGGGAGGAGATGTATGTGTGCATTGGCGCACTTCTCCTCCCTTCTTTTATCATTGAGTACTGGGGGCTTGGCTTAGGGAGGAGATGTATGTGTGCATTGGCGCACTTCTCCTCCCTTGCTTCACCATTGAGTACTGAGGGCTTGGCTTGGGGAGGAGATGTATGTGTGCATTGGCGCACTTCTCCTCCCTTCTTTTATCATTGAGTACTGGGGGCTTGGCTTGGAGAGGATTCAGTGTCCACATTGGTGCGCCCCTCCTTCAACCACCGTTGTGCTTGTGAGGTTTAAGTGTCCACAATGGTGCGCCTCCTCCCACAATCCTTGTGTTGTATTTTCTCTGGAGGGATGACAACCGCTCCACCATAAGGTAACTTGTATCGCTGCCTCTGACCAAAGGCTGACCGCAGCTTACAGATATGTTTCTTTTGGCTTGTTTAGACATTCAAAGGTAACCTGTTTGATATTCGCTACGCAAATACTGATTGCCAGCGCTTCACAGATATGTTTCTTTTGGCTTGTTCAGACATTCAAAGGTAACTTGTTTGATATTCGCTTCGCAGATACTGATTGCCAGCGAGGTTCACAGATTATGTTATTTAGTTAGCTATATTTTTCTCGCTCTACTTTTTATTACTGTATTACACAGTACTAGACTGCCGCAGAGAGGGCCCCTCTGCGGTAGCCTTGTATTGGCTTTGTCACACCTTTGTTTTTTTTCTTCAATTAGACAGAAAGATGCGCCGCCAATGTAACTTAGTTTTGATTTGTCACCAAATAGCAACACCACCCTGCTCGTCTGTGCGAATAAGTCACGTGACTTTTAAATACTGCAGTTAGAATGTTGCCAATTTTCACAGCAGCGTATTGTTGAACTAAGGGGTGCTTGAGAGTACCCTCAGTGCGCTCGTCTTTGGTCTTGAATGCGGCGGAATAGATGGTATCTCAGGTATTCCACCTGAGCTGAGGAAAAAAGCAAATCCTCATCCAAGCTTTGAGACCCGATTTCTCTTTTCCTCATCGCGTCTATGAGTCGGTATCTCAGGTATTCCACCTGAACTGAGGAAAAGAGCAAATCCTCGTATCCAAGCTTTGAGACGTGATTGCTCTTTTCCTCAGCATAGGTCTGTAGCATGCAGCCGGTATCTCAGGTATTCCACCTGGGCTGAGGAAAAGAGAACCACGTCTATATGAGTCGGTATCTCAGGTAAGGTATTTCACTTGAACTGAGGAAAAGCAAATCCTCATATCCAAGCTTTGAGATACAATTGCTCGTTGCCTCAGCATAGGCCTGTAGCATGCAGCCGGTATCTCAGGTATTCCGCCTGGGCTGAGGAAAAGAGAACCACGTCTATATGAGTCGGTATCTCAGGTAAGGTATTTCACTTGAATCTTCTGACGCACGAACCTCCACGCACTGATACGATCCTACGCCAATTCACGACATCTCTCTATCTCTCTCTATCTCTATCTGTCCTTGTCTTTTTCCTCCCTCCATTTGCAAAATGTAGAGTTCACGCATCGCATGGCTTATCTTTTGCTCGCTCATTTTTCTTTGTCGGCTTTGGTTCACATCGTCGTCGTCCGCTTTTTCATTGTCCGTACCGCGCCGTCGTCGTCATTTTCGCGTCGTCATCTTTTCCATCCACCGTATCGCAATCGTTTCCTTCCTCTACACTCCGGCACGCTCTCTGAGGAAAAGAGCAATCACATCTTTGGTAAGGCCCATAGCATGCAGCCAGTATCTCAGGTATTCCGCCTGAGCTGAGGAAAAGAGCAATCGGGTCTCAAAGCTCGGATATGTGGGCCTTACCAAAAGCCTCATATTCGAGTGCGATTGCTCTTTTCC